>NC_074668.1:9174629-9197129 GCF_029448725.1 Salvelinus fontinalis | reverse complement strand
CCTCTCAGGCCGGGGGCAAAACAACGTATGAATGAATGGTTGGATCAGAATCACCGTTGTAATCATTGGCCAGTACAGAGAATTAAGTAAAACCACAAGTCCATCATCATCCATGGCTACTTTAGGAAAGGGACCATTTTAGCTAGCTAGCCACCGGAGGACAACAACACAACGAGATGCAACAATTCAAGTTTTTCAACTCTACAGACAGCATCAGATAGATGCCTTACACATATAGTACAGAGACAGAGCGGCGCTGTTTCACTCGCTCGGATGTTTTCTCCTGTGAGATACATTCAGCCTCTTGCGAAATGAAGGAAAATAGAACACAGAAAGACGAAAGATAAATAATTGTGTGTTTAAAAAAATAAAATAATATTGGTGTGTTTTTTGAGGGGAAGCCTGGCTTCCCTCGGCCTCCATGAATACAGATCAACGACCAAATGCCACCCTGTTCCCTACATTGTGCACTACTTTTGACGAGGGCCCACAGGGATCTGGTCAAAAGTACTGCTCCAGTCAGTGCTCCAAGCCCTCTGCTGGGCCTCTGGCAGGGTTCCATGGAGGAAACAGTAAACAGTCCTCCGAAATAACTAACACTATGCAGGAGACCATGTGCCAGACGTTCCCCCCAGAGAAGCCCACACACCAACCCAGTCCTGGGAACAGCAGGACATCCGCTAACACTTCACCACTGTTTTGTATTCACATAAATACATCTGGAGAATGTGACCTGGGATCAGTTGATCTCATATGTACAATAGATAGATGACCAATAGAGATAGGAAGAGAGGGGAGAGAGGGGGGTTGGGGGGTTGAAACCAAATGAGATGAAGGAGTAGACAAGCAGATATTCCCCATCGCACTTTAGTAAGTAAAGCTAAGGAATAGTAAACACAGATGACCCTTTTTTTGTGTGTGTGTGACAGTTTCCCCACCCTTTGCTGAATAAATGCATTGAAAGTATAAGGAGCGTTATTCTTTTCACCACGACCGGTGATCAGAGTTTACCCTATTTTACCACTACATCACTGCCTGCAATCAAATCATGTTATCATTTATAAACCCTTAAAAAAAATGTTTTTTAACAAGAGTAAAAATAATCAAATATGCCCAAAAGCTGCAAAACAGCAGTTAAAGCTTAAAGTCCATAGCAACTCGAAAACAGAAACACAACAACGAACATGCCGCCGAGACAGAGGGAAGCTTACCTCAAGCATCACCACGCATGGAGCCATCAACGGCACATCATAAAATTACCAAATGAAGGTTTCATTAAAATACTGCACTGTGAGAGGTAAATGAGAATCAGCATGGATGACAGAGCTACAACCTAACGTCGAAATAAAGGAGCAGCTCAAACATTGGCCACATCCCAAAATAGCACCCTATTCCCAGTGTTGTGCCATGGGCCCTGGTCAAAAGTAGTGTGCCATCTGGGACGTTTTACAAGTGCGCGACAATTAAGGCCCTACCCCTCATCCAAAGATACAAAATGGATGTAGTTAAACCATAATAAAAGTTGGTATGTAGCCCAGGCTCCACCTGTATTGCATTATGATAGGCTGGCTCATGTTCATGTCTCTATGACCGGATCAAACCTGCTCTATGAGGGTTTTATCTGCCTGGCTGTACTGTAGGTCTCATCAAGACTGAAATGGGCTGCTACTGTTACTACCTTCTCTGATAATACTAACAGAAAGCACTAACAAAAGTTATGTGTGGATTGGATTCTGTTGTTGTCGTTCTTGTTTACATCAACGGCGTGAGCATAACTGCCAGTGACTTTTTCTTTTACTTTGTTTAAAAGCAGTTAAACACCTTGGCCCGTAGGCATAAAACTTAATGATTAGAATTACTTCTGAATGAAAAAAAATCTACAAACAATCTCTGAATTATGTCATTTTCCTCCTACCATCCTTTATGCATACAGGCCCTTGTTTCTAGATTAGGGCTGTCAGGACCTCCATTCAATCCACATCCCCTGGGACCTGAGAGAACTCAACACATTTCCTCTAACTAAAGACAAACTATGAACGATCATCATCACCATAGTATTTGACATTACACTATTATCAAACCAAAGTTTAGCTAGGAGCTAGACACAGGGAGACTGTGTCTGTTGGCACCATCTTGTTACCTTCCTATATACTATGATGCTTTTTATATAACATCATTCTGTTAGGCAAAATCAATTTAGATGGCCTCAAATTATACCATGGTCAAATCCCCAAGGCCAATTCCTGTTCTAGCTGGGTCCTCCTGGTGATTATCTCGGTTGCCCCTAGACGCTGATCTTGGGTTAGTTGTGTATTTTTCCCACTATTGTTTAAGGTTAGGAATGGTGGAGGAGTAGCTGATCCTAGATCTGTACCTAGGGGAAACCCCGGAGCGCGTATCTAACTGTTAGCTGGCCTATGTGCAAGTCGACAACACAGAGATAATTTAGGGCAATAGCACTGTGCCACTATAAAAGCCCCTACAATCACCACTGCCATCATTTTAGATTTGTGTGTATTGTGTGTATTGTGTGTATTGTGTGTATTGTGTGTACTGCTGTGACATGGTTAGATATTACATGTCAGATATTACTCAGCCCCTGTAACCTGTAACCCTACCACAGGCTGAGTCACTGGTTTACTGGTGCTCTTCCATGCCATCCCTAGGAGGGGTGCGGCACTTGAGTGGGTTGAGTCACTGACGCGATCTTCCTGTCTGGGTTGGCGCCCCCCCTTGGGTTGTGCCGTGGCGGAGATCTTTGTGGGCTATACTTGGCCTTGTCTCAGGATGGTAAGTTGGTGGTTGAAGATATCCCTCTAGTGGTGTGGGGGCTGTGCTTTGGCAAAGTGGGTGGGGTTATATCCTGTGGGTGGGGTTATATCCTTATATCCCGGTTATATCCTATCGTCTCCCGACCACTCCTGTCTCAGCCTCCAGTATTTATGCTGCAATAGTTTTTGTGTCGGGGGGCTAGGGTCAGTCTGTTACAGTATATCTGGAGTATTTCTCCTGTCTTATCCGGTGTCCTGTGTGAATTTAAGTATGCTCTCTCTAATTCTCTCTCTCTTTCTCTGATTTGCTCTCTTTCTTTCTCTCTTTCTCTCTTTCTTTCTTTCTCTCTCTTGGACCTGAGCCCTAGGACCATGCCTCAGGACTGACTGGCCTGATGACTACTTGCTGTCCCCAGTCCACCTGGCCATGCTGCTGCTCCAGTTTCAACTGTTCTGCCTGCGGCTATGGAACCCTGACCTGTTCACCGGACGTGCTACCTGTCTCAGACCTGCTGTTTTCAACTCTCTAGAGACAGCAGGAGCTGTAGAAATACTCTGAATGATCGGCTATGGAAAGCCAACTGACATTTACTCCTGAGGTGCTGACTTGTTGCACCCTCGACAACCACTGTGAATATTATTATTTGACCCTGCTGGTCATCTATGAACATTTGAACATCTTGGCCATGTTCTGTTATAATCTCCACCTGGCACAGCCAGAAGACGACTGGCCACTCCTCATAGCCTGGTTCCTCTCTATGTTTCTTCCTAGGTTCTGGCCTTTCTAGGGAGTTTTTCCTAGCCACCGTGCTTCTACACCTGCATTGCTTGCTGTTTGGGGTTTTAGGCTGGGTTTCTGTACAGCACTCAGCTGATGTAAGAAAGGCTTTATAAATACATTTGAGTGATTTGATTGAGATACTACTGCACTGTTGGAGCTAGAAACACAAGCATTTCGCTACACCCGCAATAACATCTGCTGAACACGTGTATGTGACCAGTAAAAATTGATTTGATTTGATTTTTAGGGCAGGGGTTCTCAAAGTGAGGTACTGCATGGAGTCTGCAGTACCTCACTTTTTTACATTTAATTTGTTGAATGAATAAAGTAATAACAACAGATTGAACAAATTGTGGCCAAGGGATCCGTGGAAAAAGTTTAGAGGGTGTAATACAATACAATACTATGTAATAAAATAATGAGGGTGTAATACAATACAATACTATGTAATATTAATGTTTTTAACCCTGGGTCTGCAAGGCTGTATACTGGCATCCACAGTACACATTTTTCACCTCAATAATTATTGTATCCCCCCCCCCCAAACAAAATAACTGTATGTATGTAAACTTCTGACCCACTGGGAATGTGATGAAAGCAATAAAAGTTGTTGCTTACCCTTTTCCACCTGGGAGCGGCCCATCAGGAAGTCCAGGATCCAGTTGCAGAGGGAGGTGTTTAGTTCCAGGGTCCTTAGCTTAGTGGTGAGCTTTGTGGGCACTATGGTGTTGAACGCTGAGCTGTAGTCAATGAACTGCATTCTCACATAGGTGTTTCTTTTGTCCAGGTGGGAAAGGGCAGTGTGGAGTGTAATAGAGATTGCGTCATCTGTGGATCTGTTGGCATGATGGTGGTGATGTGAGCCATGACCAGCCTTTCAAAGTACTTCATGGCTACCGACGTGAGTGCTACGGGGCGGTAATCATTTAGGCAGGTTATCTTCGCTTTCTTTGCACAGGGACTATGGAGGTCTGTTTGAAACATGTAGGTATTACAGACTCGGTCAGGGATAGGTTGAGAATGTCATGCTTTGAGTACATGTCCTGGTAATCCGTCTGGCCTCACGGCTTTGTGAATGTTGACCTGTCTAAAGGTCTTGCTCACATCGGCTACGGAGAGTGTGATCACACAGTCGTCTGGAACAGCTGGTGCTCTCATGCATGCATCAGTTTTCCTTGCCTCGAAGCGAGCATATTAGACATAGCGCACCAGCAGTTATTAACAAATAGACACACACCCCCGCCCCTCGGCTTACCAGACGTAGCTGCTCTGTCTTGCCGATGCACAGAGAAGCCAGCCAGCTCTATATTTTCTGTGTCGTAGTTCAGCCACGTCTCGGGGAAACATAAGATATTACAGTTTTTAATGTCCCGTTCGTAGGATAGTCTTAATCGCAGATCGTCCAGTTGTTTTCCAATGATTGCACGTTGGCCAATAATACGGAGAGTAGTGGTGGTTGACCTACTCGTCAAAGAATTCTTACAAGGCACCCCGCCCTCCTCTTCCTTTTTCTCCGTCTTTTTCACGCTGATGATGGGGATTTGGACCTTGACAAAGCAGTATATCCTTCTCGTCGCACTCATTCAAGAAAAAATATTCTTCCAGTTCGAGGTGAGTAATCGCTGTTCTGATATCCAGAAGTTTTTTCCGGTCATAAGATATTATGTACAAAATGAGTTACGAACAAAATAGCACAGTTGGTTATGAGCCCATAAAATGGCAGCCATCCCCTTCGGCGCAATCCTTTCCATTGTTATTGTGAAGTGGAAACGTCTAGGAGCAAAATCGTCTCAGCTGCGTAGTGGTAGGCCACACAAGCTCACAGAATGGGATCACCAAATTGTCTGTCCTCGATTGCAACACTCACTACTGAGTTCAAAACTGCCTCTGGAAGCAACGTCAGCACAAGAACTGTTCGTCGGGAGAACGAGTGCAACGAGTGCAAAGCTCGCCGCCATTGGCCTCTGGAGCAGTGAAAATGAGTTCTCTGGAGTGATGAACCATGCCTCACCATCTGGCAGTCCAACAAACAAATCTTTGTGGCAACTGTTTGGGGAAGGCCCTTTCCTGTTTCAGCATGACAATGCCCCCGAGCAGAAAGCGAGGTCCTTACAGAAATGGTTTGTTGAGATCGGTGTGGAAGAACTTGACTGGCCTGCATAGAGCCCTGACCTCAACCCCATTAAACACCTTTAGGATGAACTGGAACGCCGATTTCGAGCCAGGCCTAATCGCCCAACATCAGTGCCCGACCTCATTAATGCTCTTGTGGCTGAATGAAAGCAAGTCCCCCCAGCATTGATCAAACATCTAGTGGAAATCATTCCCAGATGAGTGGAGGCTGTTATAACAGCAAAGGAGGGACCAACTTCATATTATTACCCAGGATTTTGGAATGAGATGTTCGACGAACAGGTGTATACATACATTTGGTGATGTAGTGCATGTAAATGAGATATTTCTGTATTTAATTTTCAATAAATTTGCAAATATTTAAAAAAACATATTTTCACTTTGTCATTATGGGTATTGTGTGTAGATTGTGTGAGGAAAAACATCTATTTAATCCATGTTGAATTCAGGCTGTAACACAACAAAATGTGGATTAAGTCAAGGGGTGCGAATACTTTCTAAGGTACAGTATAAACCATCCCTTCCCTCCCATTCAGGAATATGAACATATCCCATATCTGCCTCTCTCGTTTCCAGTGATTGTACCATAAACATAGATGTTATACCATTACGGAGTAGGCTTTTCCTTCTAATGTATTTGATTGAGTCTATTTAAACCAAATGCATTCAAGCGTATAAAAGGTTACAAAGGGAAAAAAAGAGGGAAAGAATTTGATATTAAAACACGGCCTCGAGACTCTTTATATAGATGTGAGTAATCCGTCCGTAAGAATCTATATTGTGTTTTGAGTGTTTTAAAATCCGATACAAGTCAAAGACCGTTTTCATTGATTGAACATTCCTGCTACAAGCTGCGTTACCTGACGACTGACTCATTCAATACAATGCATCTGAAAATAACGCGCTTTTTTTCTCTACAGCTGTGTTGCATTGTCTTATAATTGGACCTGACATGCACTTAATAAAGAGACACAGCGAGAACTATGTTCCCATAGATACTTCCCTGCAGGCTTTGCCAAAGCCACGGAAAGCCGCGGAACACTTTATATAACGTAATGTCTTGCAAACCAGATATAAAATCTGGCCCAGTGTACAGAGCCATGGTTTCTCCAAGTAAGGCTTCCAATTCAACCATAACCGGTGAGCTAATCTCAGCTGCTTTTGTTAAGCGTAGAAAGCCAAGACAAGGCAGGTAAAGCATTTCACAGATTTTGAAAAAAAAATGGAAAAAAGTATTGAGTAGGATCTTCATATCTCTATACGCTAAGACCTGGGGAACCACATGAAACAGCATGTCAAGTAGGGCTTTGCTAACAGACATGCAGACACAGAGAATGAAGGCTTTGCTAACAGACATGCAGACACAGAGAATGTAGGCTTTGCTAACAGACATGCAGACACAGAGAATGAAGGCTTTGCTAACAGACATGCAGACACAGAGAATGAAGGCTTTGCTAACAGACATGCAGACACAGAGAATGTAGGCTTTGCTAACAGACATGCAGACACAGAGAATGAAGGCTTTGCTAACAGACATGCAGACACAGAGAATGAAGGCTTTGCTAACAGACATGCAGACACAGAGACTTTGCAGTAGCAGCATAATGGTGTCAGAGACCTAAAGAAAGCAAGGAACCCATTTATTCACGAGTCCGTGGTACAACATTGCAAAACTAAATGACGCCAACCTAAAATAGTCATAACAACCCTGTGTTCACAGAATGACGGAGAAACCGAATGACAACATTGTCTGAGTGTGAAAGACAAAGAAAAGCAGTGCCTTTTGGGACTGCACAGAGGCACTTGAGTGTGAAACTGTCACTTCGAGCCTCCCCAGAAACAGCAGGGGGAAAAAATACATAATCTATAACTTGATACCTGCTGAGAGTGATGAGGGATTTCTATGACACTTTGAGTACTGTTGCCTGAGTAGATTAGCTCCTCTGCATGGTTCCTGTACCACCATGTGAGATGGCTAAAACAGGGGATTTTTGTATTTATTTTTTATTTGACCTTTATTTAACCAGGTAGGCTAGTTGAGAACAAGTTCTCATTTGCAACTGCGACCTGGCCAAAATAAAGCAAAGCAGTTCGACACATACAACAACACAGAGTTACACTTGGAATAAACAAACATACAATCAATAATACAGTAGAAAAAGTCTATATACAGCATGTGCAAATGAGGTAGGATAAGGGAGGTAAGGCAATAAATAGGCCATGGTGGCGAAGTAATTACAATATAGCAATTAAACACTGGGATGGTGGAATGTGCAGAAGATGAATGTGCAAGTAGAGATACTGGGGTGCAGGGAAGCAAGATAAATAAATAAATACAGTTTGGGGATGAAGTAGATTGGATGGGCTATTTACAGATGCGCTATGTACAGGTGCAGTGATCTGTGAGCTGCTCTGACAGCTGGTTCTTAAAGTGAGGGAGGTAAGAGTCTCCAGCTTAAGTGATTTTTGCAGTTCGGGATTTGCTGCTTGTCATCATCCTGCCTCCATCAGTAAAAGTTATTGTCTGTATCAGCACCCTATTCACTATATAGTGCACTACTTTTGACTAGGGCCCATAGGCCTCTGGTCAAAAATAGTGCACTATAAACTTTATTTGTCACATGCTCCGAATACAACAAGTGTAGACCTTACCATGAAATGCTTACCTACAAGCCCTTAACCAACAATGTTGCTCAAGAAAGAGCATAAATTAAAGTAAAAATATATATAAAAAGTAACACTATAAAATAACAATAACGAGGCTATTATACAGGGGGTACTGGTACAGAGTCAATGTGTGGGGGTTAAGGGTTAAGCACCTCGTATAAACAGAATTAGTCTCTTTACGTTCTCAATTTTCATCTTATGTGCACACAGACACCTTGAGACTGACCATGCAAAGGTTCACAATGTCACAAACAGGTTCAATATTAACGTTAATACGAGAGTAAAACACAACAGGCAGGACCCTCTGTTAAAGACTGATTTGTGTGTCTCAGTGATAAGCTGTTGTTTTGGCCTCAAACATGTTGGATTAATATAAATACTAAAGAGGGTAGGGCCTGTCAATCCAAATTCCCCTAAATACAGATCTAGGATCAGCTTCCCCTCCCCTAATACTAACCGAAACCATTAGTTTGGGAAATTAAAAGCTTACTCCAGATCAGTGTCTAGAGACAACTACCCCCCTCTTAGCTGGCACACAGTTGAGAAAGACTGAACAGTAAACAAGTGTCTTTAAAAAGGCTCCAGTAGCCAAAATGTCCACTTCAGTTCTCTTCCTGTGGCTTTCTTTCACATCACAGCTGTAACATTTTACTGACACCCCAAAAGCAACACCATCAATCTAGGCCATTTTTTTTTTGAGCTGTTGGTCTGGCAGAGTGACGAATGAATGATGCTCCCCACAGGCTTCACAGTTGAGACTGTGGCCATCGCAGTATTTGGAGGGACATTTACAAATCTAACACAGCAGGTCTAGCCAGGCTTCTCTCCGTCTGCATCCTCACCCCAGCTGTGCTACATCATTCCCTGTCAAGAGCAGAGTTCGAGTCCTCAAAGGCGTTCTACTCTACTTAATATGTTATCCTTAATATATGTCTTATTCGTTTTCATCTCAAAATTATCTGGAGGAATTAACATATTTAAGTCAGCCGAAAATATGCTATATATAGAGACATAACATATTTTTTGCCTAATAATACAACATTATACAGCCTCAGTATTCTGTATTTCATTTCTCCATTTTTTTATTAATTTTCACTTTGTCATTATGGGGTATTGTGATGTCATTATGGGGTATTGTGATGTCATTATGGGGTATTGTGATGTCATTATGGGGTATTGTGTGTAGATGGATAAGAAAAAAAATCTAGTTAATCCATTTTGAATTCAGGCTGTAACACAACAAAATGTGCTATTAGTCAAGGGGTATGAATACTTTCTGAAGGCGCTGTACATGCCTGTTACTAGTTATTAAGCATTTTAAGTGTTACTAAAATACTATTGTGAAACTGTGGACACTTCAGAGAGAGGGAGGGGGGGGGTTGTTAAGTCATAGACAATGAGGTCAGAAAACAAGACAAGTGTTATTTCATTAAGGCACGGCAAAACAAGAATCATTGACGTATGGAGATCTCAAAACAATGGCTGTCCTCGTCAATGGTCCGGCATCACCGCTGGGGCTTCTAATAACCTATGCCCGTGTCTTTTTCCCAGAACCTCGACTGTAGTTATATCGGGAAGTGTCCATATCTGTTACTGTATGGACTGCATCTCAAACGGCACCCTATTCCCTATATGTACGACCAGGGTCCATAGGGATAGGGCTCTAGTCAAAAGTAGTGCACTAAATAGGGAATAGGGTACCGTTTGGGAGGCGCCCGTTGTCCTTTGGCCTCTCTCCGTGAAAATTTGATAGGTCCTTGCCGCTCTTCAGTGGTCAGAGGCTCCATCCACAGTCTTTAAATGGAATTGAATGGCTCGGTCTCTCTTGTGGTTTGTACCAAATGAAAACAATAGTGTTTATGGAGTATGAGTAATGTCTCACAAGAGATGTAACAGAGGGAAACTGAGTTCAATTAGAGTGTTAGGTCATAGACTGGCATTAGAGCGGGGCTCTGCACCTCTCACCAGTTCTTATTCACCCTGCCCCTCTTCTCTCCGCCACTCATTTCTATACCGTGGGAGGCGTGCATTACCAACATAGCATTAGACAACATATTGCCCATCGTCCAGTGGAGGCTGCTGAGGGGAGGACGGCTCATAATAATGGCTGGAAAGGAGCAAATGGAATGGCATCAAACCATGTGTTTGATACAATTCAAATCTATCCGCGCCAGCCATTGGGCTCTCGAGTGCTGTAATCAGTGTCACTATAGTCCCTGGTTCGAATCCAGGAAATATCACAACCGGCCGGTGATTGGGAGTCTCATAGGGTGGCGCACAATTGGCACAGCGTCGTCAGGGTTTGGCCAGGGTAGGTCGTCATTGTAAATAAGAATTTGTTCTTAACTGACTTGCCTAGTAAAATTCTGGTTCAATTTTACCACTAGCCCGTCCTCCCCAATGAAGGTGCCACCAACCTCCTGTGACCCATACATGTGTAGGCCTACCATTGTATACAGTAAGTCGGGCGCATAAACAGTGTATGGCTTCAGTTGTTATCAATGGATAAGTGTGGTGCCAGATTTGGTTTGGATTCACCTTTGTGGGGGGTTGCAACTCACCTGACCAATAGTCTAGGACACTGGTTCTCAAACCTGGTCCTGGGGACCCAAAGGTATGCACATTTTTGTTTTTGCCCTAGCACTACACAGCTGATTCAAATTATTAACTCATCAAAAGGCTTTGATGATTTGAATCAGGTGTGTAGTGTTTGGGCAAAAACAAAAATGTGCACCCCTTTGGGTCCCCAGGACCAGGATTGAGAACCAGTGGTCTAGGTGAAAGACTGGCCCATACATTTTGGGTGCTAATGGGGAACGACAGTTGAAATAACCTCATGAGGCATTCAAAAGTGAATTTCTTTAAGAATCAATAGGTATATGATTTATTTAAAAGTCAAAAAAATTGATCTACCAATTGCATATTGCCCCTATAAGCAGGTCTTGTTGTACTACTAGCACTGTACCTAGCTAGCACAGAACGTTCCCACACCAAAAAAAAAGGTTCCAGGAACATTCTGGGAACCGACATTTGTTAGCTGGGCATTCATTTTACCAATGCACCCAAACCTTGTATAGCCAGAGAACCTACCAATTAGGCTACTACTGCCCTCATTGTGTTGCCTGTTTGGACAGTATGCCAGTGTCACTGGGAGAGCTAAGGTAAGCACATCATCTTTTACATCCGTCAACAGCCAGATTGCTTCATAGGGATGGTAGCCAATCTAGAGCTGAGAGGAGGTTTGTGAAGTGGGCTGGTAGAAAGGGATTGGGGGGAGGGGGTTAAGATTAAAAGGTAGGGCCCAATGCTTGCTCCAACCAGAGGACATTTCAGGGAATATTGAGAGGGTGTCAAGCAAGAGGAGACGGAGGGGGGTTGTGTGTGTGTGTGTGTGTGTGTGTGTGTGTGTGTGTGTGTGTGTGTGTGTGTGTGTGTGTGTGTGTGTGTGTGTGTGTGTGTGTGTGTGTGTGTGTGTGTGTGTGTGTGTGTGTGTGTGTGTGTGTGTGTGTACTCACCCTGGAGATAGTGAGTGGCATGTTGAAGTCTTTCCCCCCCTGCAGCCTGAAGCCCCATGGGGCCGGGCCAAGCAGGGACACACTGTAGTTACTGCTCATGGTTCTAGAACACTGGGAAGGAAGGATTTCCACTGGTATGTTAACCCCGTAACTCTGGCTTTCAAGATCTGGGATGTGATAAGGGAAAGAGATTGTGTTTATTATACCATTTTGAAGCAAGACGGACAATCCATAAAAGTCTGTTATGATTGAAATCAACCTGAATACCATATCTTACATTCAAAAACAATATAGGTGAACATTTACTTAATACATACATAAATCGAAGATAGAAATCTGGAGTTCAGATGCTGTGTTTAAATACGATGAAATATTAAATGCAGAGAGAATACGCTGTACTTCTTACTACATAAATAAAACAAGGCAGCGAAATCTGTTTCTTAAAATAAAACTCATAACATTGTCAAACAAGAGCCTTCAAATCCCAGCCCACAGGATTCCCAAAATAATACGATGTATCACTGTGTGGAAAACTATTTTAAGAAGCAACTGAAGGACAACTGAAGGACACAACTAGAAGATGTTTAAACAAAAATGCTACTCTAAGCGCTTGTTTCCCAGACGCAGATTAAGCCTAGTCATGAAGTAAAAGGCTTTCTTAATGGAGAGTCGCTTTATAATCCAGGACTTGGCATAATATGTGTCTGGGAAACCAGCCCAAGCGTTTTAGAATATGTGAAACCCTACCTCTAGAGTAGGTAGGCAGTCGTATCAGAGATGTAACTGCTATGCAGGTAGGTGGACAACGCAGCACACAGACCAGTTCGCCTCGACAAATCCCTTACCGGCAAAACACTGAGCCACACAGCAGTGTAATGGCCCTTTATACTGGACTAGTGAAGGAAGGGAGGGGGTAAAGAGGAGGAGTAAAGGGGAGGGGAGGGGTAAAGGAGGGGGGGTAAAAGGGAGAGAGTAAAGGGGAGGGGAGGTGGTAAAGGGGAGGGGTAAAGGGGAGGGGATGTGGTAAAGGGGAGGGGAGGGGTAAAGGGGAGGGGAGGGGTAAAGGGGAGGGGAGGGGAGGTGGGTAAAGGGGAGGGGGTAAAGGGGAGAGAGTAAAGGGGGAGGGAGGAGTAAAGGGGTAGGGAGGGGTAAAGGGGAGAGAGGGGGTAAAGGGGGTGAGTAAAGGAGAGGGGAGGGGGTAAAGGGTAGGGAATAAAGGGGAGGGGAGGGGGTAAAGAGGAGGGGAAGGGTAAAGTGGAGAGAGGGGATAAAGGGGGGGAGGGGTAAAGGGGGGGAGGGAGTAAAGGGGAGGCAGTAAAGGGGAAGGGAGGGGGTAAAGGGGTGGGGAGGGAGTAAAGGGGAGGGGAGGGGGGAAAGGAGAGGGAGTGAAGGGGAGTGGGTAAAGGGGAGGGAGTAAAGGGGAAGGGAGGGGGTAAAGGAGAGGTGGTAAAGGGGAGGGGAAAAGCCCTCGCCTCTCCATTCAGTTCTATTCCAGGCCAATATTGACTTGTTTTTAGCAGGAGACTGATATAGTGGCACTCAGTCTATGTTCCACAGCCAGGTCATAGCTCTCAGTGTGTTCACCCAGCCACTAATAGCTGTCTTTAATGGGTCTTCATTCAAAAGTAGGCCTGTGACATTCGTTGAATTTTAGATGAAGGTAATTGGCCAGCCAAATGACCTCGGTCTCCGTAATAACCGTTCGAATAGCAAACAAAATATATACAGTACCAGTCCAAAGTTTGGACACACCTACTCATTCAAGGGTTTTTCTTTATTTTTACTATTTTCTACACTGTAGAATAATAGTCAAGACTTCAAAACTATGAAATAACACACATGGAATCATGTAGTCACCAGAAAAGTGTTAAACAAATCAAAATGTTTGTTATATTTTAGATTCTTCAAAGTAGCCACCTTTTGCCTTGAATACAGCTTTGCACACAGAGTCCATGTTATCTCAGAAAAGGACTTGTGTGGACTACCACTTTTCAGCTGAGCCGTTGTTGCACCTAAACGTTCCCACTTCACAATACCAGCACTTACAGTTGACTGGGGCAGCTCTAGCAGGGCAGACATTTGACAAACTGACTTATTGGAAAGGTGGCATACTGCGACGATGCCACGTTGAAAGTCTCTGAGCTCTTCAGTACAGCCCATTCTACTGATAATGTTTGTCTATGGAGATTGCATGGCTGTGCTCGATTTTATATACCTGTCAGCAACGGGTGTGGCTTAATTAGCCAAATCCACTAATTTGAATGAGTGTCCACATACTATTGGCCATGTAGTGTACATCCATTAAAAATATATTTTAAACGGTTATGATGGTTATTGTTATTTTTTTATGATGGTGTTTACTGTATATTGTGCCCTAATCAATGGGGTTTTTCATTTTAAAGCAGAGAGAGAAAATAATGCATGACCTTACGTGACCTTACATGACCTTACATGACCTTACATGACCTTATGTGACAAGTTGATGCATTAACGCATGACCTTACGTGACCTTACATGACCTTATGTGACAGGCTGAGGCATTAACGAATGACCTTACGTGACCTTACATGACCTTATGTGACAAGTTGAGGCATTAACGCATGACCTTACGTGACCTTACATGACCTTATGTGACAGGCTGAGGCATTAATGCATGACCTTACGTGACCTTTACATGACCTTACATGACCTTACGTGACAAGTTGATGCATTAATGCATGACCTTACGTGACCTTTACATGACCTTACATGACCTTATGTGACAAGTAGATGCATTAACGCATGACCTTACGTGACCTTTACATGACCTTACGTGACCTTACGTGACCTTACGTGACAAGTTGAGGCATTAACGCATGACCTTACGTGACCTTTACATGACCTTACATGACAAGTTGAGGCATTAACGCATGACCTTACGTGACCTTTACATGACCTTACGTGACAAGTTGAGGCATTAACGCATGACCTTACTTGACCTTACATGACCTTATGTGACAGGCTGAGGCATTAATGCATGACCTATTGCTCTGTTATGTCAACTTCCACTGAATAAAGCCGTTGACTGATGCAAAGAGAGTGAGGCGAAACACACAGAGGGGACGGTCTCGGTTAGTCTCTCAGACGGACGGACAAATAGACCGACAGACAGAGAGACAGACGGACAGGCAGACAGACAGACAGGAGGCCTGCCAGGTGTACAGGAGCAGCCCCGGGGAGGGAAGCCAGCCCACTGACCAGCTGCAGCCCCGTGCTGTGAGGTCAAAGGTCACCAAAGGTCGCCAGAGGTCACAGGGAAGCCTGCGTGCAGAGGAAGAGGAAGTTCCAAATAATGGAGGTGGATCAAGGGGACCCTGATTACTACTACAGCTAATCGCTTATAAAGAGCCATGTGGAAGGGCCATGAGAAACTCCGCTCCATTATGGGAACCATGGTAACAAACAATTGTGTAACATGGAAGTTGCTGCTCGACCACTCAAGGCAGGGTTGTATTTCAGTTCAGTCCCAGTGCTGCTTTATGAAAATATTACATGGAGGTCGGTTACACTGATTTGAACAAAAATGTGCTATGTCGTATATACATACAGTACAAATGACTTACAAACACAGTGTCCATGTTACAAACACAGTGTCCATGTTACAAACACTGTTAGGACAGCCTCAGTCTCAGCAGGACTTGTGTCAATATAATACGAAGTCTACAATAGAGAGAGGATAGAACCTGAAACAGGGACTACAATAGAGACAGGGTAGAACCTGAAACAGGGACTACAATAGAGACAGGATAGAACCTGAAACCGGGACTACAATAGAGACAGGATAGAACCTGAAACAGGGACTACAATAGAGACAGGATAGAACCTGAAACCGGGACTACAATAGAGACAGGATAGAACCTGAAACAGGGACTACAATAGAGACAGGGTAGACCCTGAAACAGGGACTACAATAGAGACAGGATAGAACCTGAAACAGGGACAACAATAGAGACAGGATAGAACCTGAAACATGGACTACAATAGAGATAGGATAGACCCTGAAACAGGGACAACAATAGAGACAGGATAGAACCTGAAACAGGGACTACAATAGAGACAGGATAGAACCTGAAACAGGGACTACAATAGAGACAGGATAGAACCTGAAACAGGGACTACAATAGAGATAGGATAGACCCTGAAACAGGGACTACAATAGAGATAGGATAGACCCTGAAACAGGGACTACAATAGAGACAGGATAGAACCTGAAACAGGGACTACAATAGAGACAGGATGGAACCTGAAACAGGGACTACAATAGAGATAGGATAGACCCTGAAACAGGGACTACAATAGAGATAGGATAGACCCTGAAACAGGGACTACAATAGAGACAGGATAGAACCTGAAACAGGGACTACAATAGAGACAGGGTAGAACCTGAAACAGGGACTACAATATAGATATAATAGATCCTGAAACAGTGACTACAATAGAGACAGGATAGAACCTGAAACCGGGACTACAATAGAGACAGGATAGAACCTGAAACCGGGACTACCCATGGAATAAATGTTGTAGATCTTAATGTTTTTCCACATAATCCTGGACTATCGGACCACCATTTTATTACGTTTGCAATTGCAACAAATAATCTGCTCAGACCCCAACCAAGGAGCATCAAAAGTCGTGCTATAAATTCTCAGACAACACAAAAATTCCTTGATGCCCTTCCAGACTCCTTCTGCCTACCCAAGGACGTCAGAGGACAAAAATCAGTTAACCACTTAACTGAGGAACTCAATTTAACCTTGCGCAATACCCTAGATGCAGTTGCACCCCTAAAAACGAAAAACATTTGTCATAAGAAACTAGCTCCCTGGTATACAGAAAATACCCGAGCTTTGAAGCAAGATTCCAGGAAATTGGAACGGAAATGGCGCCACACTGGAAGTCTTCCGACTAGCTTGGAAAGACAGTACCGTGCAGTACCGAAGAGCCCTCACTGCTGCTCGATCATCCTACTTTTCCAACTTAATCGAGGAAAATAAGAACAATCCAAAATTTCTTTTTGATACTGTTGCAAAGCTAACTAAAAAGCAGCATTCCCCAAGAGAGGATGGCTTTCACTTCAGCAGTAATAAATTCATGAACTTCTTTGAGGAAAAGATCATGACCATTAGAAAGCAAATTACGGACTCCTCTTTGAATCTGCGTATTCCTCCAGGGCTTAGCTGTCCTGGATCTGCACAGCTCTGCGAGGGCCTGGGATCGGGAGAGACACTTAAGTGTTTTAGTACTATATCTCTTGACACAATGATGAAAATAATCATGGCCTCTAAACCTTCAAGCTGCATACTGGATCCTATTCCTACTAAACTGCTGAAGGAGCTGCTTCCTGTGCTTGGCCCTCCTATGTTGAACATAATAAACAGCTCTCTATCCACCGGATGTGTACCAAACTCACTAAAAGTGGCAGTGATAAAGCCTCTCTTGAAAAAGCCAAACCTTGACCCGGAAAATATAAAAAACTATCGGCCTATATCGAATCTTCCATTCCTCTCAAAAAATTTTGAAAAAGCTGTTGCGCAGCAACTCACTGCCTTTCTGAAGACAAACAATGTATACGAAATGCTTCAGTCTGGTTTTAGACCCCATCATAGCACTGAGACTGCACTTGTGAAGGTGGTAAATGACCTTTTAATGGCGTCAGACCGAGGCTCTGCATCTGTCCTCGTGCTACTAGACCTTAGTGCTGCCTTTGACACCATCGATCACCACATTCTTTTGGAGAGACTGGAAACCCAAATTGGTCTACACGGACAAGTTCTGGCCTGGTTTAGATCTTACATGTCGGAAAGATATCAGTTTGTCTCTGTGAATGGTCTGTCCTCTGACAAATCAACTGTACATTTCGGTGTTCCTCAAGGTTCCGTTTTAGGACCACTATTGTTTTCACTATATATTTTACCTCTTGGGGATGTTATTCGAAAACATAATGTTAACTTTCACTGCTATGCGGATGACACACAGCTGTACATTTCAATGAAACATGGTGAAGCCCCAAAATTGCCCTCGCTAGAAGCCTGTGTTTCAGACATAAGGAAGTGGATGGCTGAAAACTTTCTACTTTTAAACTCGGACAAAACAGAGATGCTTGTTCTAGGTCCCAAGAAACAAAGAGATCTTCTGTTAAATCTGACAATTCATCTTGATGGTTGTAAAGTCGTCTCAAATAAAACTGTGAAGGACCTCGGCGTTACTCTTGACCCTGATCTCTCTTTTGACGAACATATCAAGACTGTTTCAAGGACAGCTTTTTTTCCATCTACGTAACATTGCAAAAATCAGAAATTTTCTGTCCAAAAATGATGCAGAAAAATTAATCCATGCATTTGTTACTTCTAGGTTAGACTACTGCAATGCTCTACTTTCCGGCTACCCGGATAAAGCACTAAATAAACTTCAGTTAGTGCTAAATACGGCTGCTAGAATCCTGACTAGAACCAAGAAATTTGATCATATTACTCCAGTGCTAGCTTCCCTACACTGGCTTCCTGTTAAGGCAAGGGCTGATTTCAAGGTTTTACTGTTAACCTATAAAGCGTTACATGGGCTTGCTCCTACCTATCTTTCCGAGTTGGTCCTGCCGTACATACCAATACGTACGCTACGGTCACAAGACGCAGGCCTCCTAATTGTCCCTAAAATTTCTAAGCAAACAGCGGGAGGCAAGGCTTTCTCCTATAGATCTCCATTTTTATGGAACAGTCTGCCTACCCATGTGAGAGACGCAGACTCGGTCTCAACCTTTAAGTCTTTACTGAAGACTTATCTCTTCAGTAGGTCATATGATTGAGTGTAGTCTAGCCCAGGAGTGTGAAGGTGAACGGAAAGGCTCTGGAGCAACGAACCGCCCTTGCTGTCTTTGCCGGGCCGGTTCCCCTCTCTCCACTGGGATTCTCTGCCTCTAACCCTGTTACTGGGGCTGAGTCACTGGCTTGCTGGTGCTCTTTCATGCCGTCCCTAGGAGGGGTGCGTCACTTGAGTGGGTTGAGTTACTGACGTGAACTTCCTGTCTGGGTTGGCGCCCCCCCTTGGTTTTGCTGTGGTGGAGACCTTTGTGGGCTATACTCGGCCTTGTCTCAGGATTGTAAGTTGGTGGTTGAGGATATCCCTCTAGTGGTGTGGGGGCTGTGCTTTGGCAGAGTGGGTGGGGTTATATACTTCCTGTTAGGCCCTGTCCGGGGGTTTCTTCGGATGGGGCCACAGTGTCTCCTGACCGCTCCTGTCTCAGCCTCCAGTATTTATGCTGCAGTAGTTTATGTGTCGGGGGGCTAGGGTCAGTTGGTTATACCTGGAGTACTTCTCCTGTCTTATCCAGTGTCCTGTGTGAATTTAAGTATGCTCTCTCTAATTCTCTCGTTCTCTCTTTCTCTCTGAGAACCTGAGCCCTAGGACCATACGTCAGGACTACCGGGCATGCTGACACCTTGCTGTCCCCAGTCGGCCCGGCCTTGCTGCTATTCCAGTTTCAACTGTTCTGCCTGCGGTTACGAAACCCCTACCTGTCCCAGACCTGCTGTTTTCAACTCTTAATGATCGGCTATGAAAAGCCAACTGAGATTTATTCCTGATTATTATTTGACCATGCTTGTCATTTATGAACATTTTGAAAATCTTGGCTCTCTCTAATTTTCTCCTTCTCTCTTTCTCTCGGAGGACCTGAGCCCTAGGACCATACGTCGGGACTACCGGCCGTGGTGACTCCTTGCTGGCCCCAGTCCGCCTGGCCTTGCTGCTATTCCAGTTTCAACTCTTCTGCCTGCGGTTATGGAACCCCTACCTGTCCCAGACCTGCTGTTTTCAACTCTTAATGATCGGCTATGAAAAGCCGACTGAGATTTATTCCTGATTATTATTTGACCATGCTTGTCATTTATGAACATTTTGAAAATCTTGGCTCTCTCTAATTTTCTCCTTCTTTCTTTCTTTCTCTCGGAGGACCTGGGCCCTAGGACCATGCGTCGGGACTGCCGCCCGTGGTGACTCCTTGCTGTCCCCAGTCCGCCTGGCCTTGCTGCTATTCCAGTTTCAGCTGTTCTGCCTGCGGTTATGGAACCGCCACCTGTCCCAGACCTGTTGTTTTTAAACTCTTAATGATCAGCTATGAAAAGCCAACTGAAAATTATTCATGATTATTATTTGACCATGCTTGTCACTTATGAACATTTTTGAACATCTTGGCATAGTTCTGTTATAATCTCCACCCGGCACAGCCAGAAGAGGACTGGCCACCCCTCATAGCCTGGTTCCTCTCTAGGTTTCTTCCTAGGTTTTGGCCTTTCTAGGGAGTTTTTCCTAGCCACCGTGCTTCTACACCTGCATTACTAGCTGTTTGGGGTTTTAGGCTGGGTTTCTGTACAGCACTTCGAGATATTAGCTGATGTACGAAGGGCTATATAAAATAAAATTGATTGATTGATTGATTGACTACAATAGAGATAGGATAGACCCTGAAACAGGGACTACAATAGAGACAGGATAGAACCTGAAACAGGGACTACAATAGAGACAGGATAGAACCTGAAACAGGGACTACAATAGAGACAGGGTAGAACCTGAACCAGAGAGTTCAAGGGGATCTGAGGCCCAGGTGGGGATAGTCAGTCATAATAACTCCAGAAACAATGAGAGTGTACGCACTGCAGTCACAACCCTCAGACTCGGTGCCATTCAAATTTCCTTTGTTCAGGCTCAGTGTCTATTTCAGGCCCCATATGCTCACCTCTCTACCCCCTAATGATCTTAGCTTTGTCCCTGCCTCCCCCCAACACACACACACCGTACACACACACACACACACACACTCAAACACACACGCCACGCCACTCCACCCAGTTTAAATTGCATGATAATCTGCCCCACATAAATTTCATTTAATGCATCATCCACATGAACAAAAGAATCCCCCAGGCACAGATGCTGGTTAGGTGCCATGTATGCTACATCCAGCCCTTCTTCTGGGCTGAGGGGAACAGCTGAGCTTCAACAGAATGATCCATGGCCTTTACAGCATGTTCATATATACACATTTTAACAGCAGGATCATATGTAGGTGATTCTTGCAACCCTCTCTGGCATCCTTCGCTAAACAAAACGGCATATTAACTTTTGTTTAACGAAGGATGCCAGAGAGGGTTGCAAGAATTGTCTACATATGATCCTGCTGTTAAAATGTCTATATGTGAACATGCTGTCATTTTTTTTTTTTAAGTACATTTTTTGGTTTATTTGGCGAAATACAAGAGACGTAAATTATCCAACGATGGCTATTGTGTAATCCGTTATTACTTGTTTTACTGTTGATTCAGATTTGAAAAGGGACGGTGTGCCAGACACCGTAAGGGCTCAGATGCCCAGAGAGCAACACAAACAGCACAGAGCAGCCAGCTAGGCGGTGGGGGACTTGCTCTTAATGATGTCAGTCTCGCCATCTGATCTCTCTGTTCCCCAGACCTGAGCCTAGATAATACCCATTCTATCCTGCCTCCACTGTGGTAGTATGTATAGTTCTCATGTACTGGTGGAGACCCTGCTGCGGCCCAAATGGAAACTAATTTCCTATACAGTGCACTACGTTTGACCAAAGCCCTGTGGGACCTACACTATGTGGGCATAAAGGACGACATTTGGGACAAATCCCATCTCCAACCCTGAACCCTTACTTTCTGATAGCTAACCACCAATGGCTGGCTGACAGAAATACAGTCATTTAATTTAGGCAATTTAGACGCAAAACAATCATGCTTAATTGTAGTCGTGCGGCTCCCAAAACTCCACAGCATTGGAATAATATGAAAATATGAAACAGTTTCCAATGGACAACTTTTTTACTATCCACTCGCTCACTGTTCCTGGAGCAGCCTAGTGTCCTTTCACTGTTCCTGGAGCAGCCTAGTGTCCTTTCACTGTTCCTGGAGCAGCCTAGTGTCCATTCACTGTTCCTGGAGCAGCCTAGTGTCCTTTCACTGTTCCTGGAGCAGCCTAGTGTCCTTTCACTGTTCCTGGAGCAGCCTAGTGTCCTTTCACTGTTCCTGGAGCAGCCTAGTGTCCATTCACTGTTCCTGGAGCAGCCTAGTGTCCTTTCACTGTTCCTGGAGCAGCCTAGTGTCCTTTCACTGTTCCTGAAAAGGATCTCTGTGTTCAGACAGGTCACATTTGATTAGGTATTCCCTTTCCCCTTCATTTATAGGTCAGCTAATGCTGAACCTTTTCGGCATTGAAATCAAATGCTAAAGAAACACGAGCCATTGACAGTCTACGACACGTCCCGTTTGGAGCCTCATAACATACTTTATTTTCAACTCCAGTTACCTTTGCTGACTCTGGCCCACGCTTGTAGGGGTGAAAATGCCCCTAGGCCCTGATCTTGTGTCTGTTTTCTATTTCCCCCACTAATGGTTAAGGTTAGAATTAGAGGGATGGAAGCTGATCCTAGATCAGGATATTGATCAGGATAAAACATCAGGATCAAGATCAGGATAAAACATTTGGAAGGTCATGGCTTACCCAACCTAGCCATTACACTATGAAGTAGCAGAAGTGTTGCAAACCATGGCCCTATCTGATTCCTTCTCTCAGACTACAC
>NC_074668.1:8949629-9169629 GCF_029448725.1 Salvelinus fontinalis | reverse complement strand
TGTCTTCATCTTACTATATCATTTGAGGCCATATGGCCATGGCTTAAGGCTCTGCATGAGAAGCAAGCTAGGTCTCCGAGGCATATCAAAGCTTCTGCTCCAATCCCTGAGCTAACATCAATACACCCAACCCCCAAACATAAATGCACCCAACCCCCAAACATCAATGCACCCAGCCCTAGTAATGTAAAGCTCCCTGCCTCGCTCTCCTCTCTGTCTCTCTTCAACAACAACGAATGAAAACAGTCCACTGATGTCTGGTGATTGACGGTCACTGCTGGTAAGTAGCTGAGGTTAACAGGATCTCTCTATTCCACCTGCAACACAATCAGTTGTCTCTCTCTCTCCCTCTCTCTCTCTCTCTCTCTCTCTTTCTCAGTCAAAGACTAACTATTTTAACATGCACACACACGTCTCCCTACACATGCACATGCACACACACATACACACACACATACACACACAGTAATTATATCTAATCAAGTTTGTATTTCTGACAGAAAATGCCAAATTCTGCAAATAGGAAGGTAGCCTACAGTTGTGTTGAAATGAAATGACGTGACGGCACACACATTACAAGCAAAACCAAACGTATTCCTTTTTCCCCAATTTAGCTTCTGACATTGTGACAGCCTACATTATGACATGACATTATGACAGCCTACATTATAACATGACTTTATGACAGCCAACATTATAAAATGACTTTATGACAGCCTACATTATGACATGACTTTATGACAGCCTACATTATAACATGACATTATGACAGCCTACATTATAACATGACTTTATGACAGCCAACATTATAAAATGACATTATGACAGCCTACATTATGACATGACATTATGACAGCCTACATTATAACATGACTTTATGACAGCCAACATTATAAAATGACTTTATGACAGCCTACATTATGACATGACTTTATGACAGCCTACATTATAAAATGACATTATGACAGCCTACATTATGACATGACTTTATGACAGCCTACATTATAAAATGACTTTATGACAGCCTACATTATGACATGACTTTATGACAGCCTACATTATGACATGACTTTATGACAGCCTACATTATAAAATGACTTTATGACAGCCTACATTAGGACATGACTTTATGACAGCCTACATTATAAAATGACATTATGACAGCTGTCACGATCGTGTGGCGGATTGATGGACCAAAACGCAGCTTTTGGAAAGTAAGCCATCTTCTTTTATTTTTAAAGATGACGAAAACTAAACACGACACGAAACACTTTAACAAAACGAACAAAACAACAAACGACCGTGAAGCTAAATAACGTTGTGCACTTACACACACAGGCTACAAACGTTCTGACATAGACAATTACCCACAACCAATGAGAGCCTATGGCTACCCTAAATAAGGCTCCCAATCAGAGACAACCGAAATCAGCTGTCTCTAATTGGGAACTCATTCAGGTAACCATAGACTCTCCTAGATAACTAACCAACATAGACAACGCTAGACATATACACTCAACACAAAACCATATACTCCACCCCATAACCCCTTTACCAAATAAACACCCAAAACCAACAAAAACATAAACATTCCCCATGTCACACCCTGACCTAACTAAAATAATAAAGAAAACAAAGAATAATAAGGCCAGGGCGTGACAACAGCCTACATTATGACATGACTTTATGACAGCCTACATTATGACATTATGACAGTCTACATTATAAAATGGCTTTATGACAGCCTACATTATAACATGACTTTATGACAGCCTACATTATAAAATTACTTTATGACAGCCTACATTATGACATGACTTTATGACAGCCTACATTATGACATGACTTTATTACAGCCTACATTATGACATGACTTTATTACAGCCTACATTATAAAATGACTTTATGACATGACTTTATGACAGCCTACATTATGACATGACTTTATGACAGCCTACATTATGACATGACTTTATTACAGCCTACATTATGACATGACTTTATGACAGCCTACATTATGACATGACTTTATTACAGCCTACATTATGACATGACTTTATGACAGCCTACATTATGACAGCCTACATTATGACATGACTTTATGACAGCCTACATTATGACATGACTTTATGACAGCCTACATGATGACATGACTTTATGACAGCCTACATTATAAAATGACTTTATGACAGCCTACATTATAACATGACTTTATGACAGCCTACATTATGACATGATATTATGACAGCCTACATTATAAAATTACTTTATGACAGCCTACATTATGACATGACTTTATGACAGCCTACATTATGACATGACTTTATGACAGCCTACATTATGACATGACTTTATGACAGCCTACATTATGACATGACTTTATGACAGCCTACATTATGACATGACTTTATGACAGCCTACATTATGACATGACTTTATGACAGCCTACATTATAAAATGACTTTATGACAGCCTACATTATGACATGACTTTATGACAGCCTACATTATGACAGGACTTTATGACAGCCTACATTATGACATGACTTTATGACAGTCTACATTATGACATGACTTTATGACAGCCTACATTATGACATGACTTTATGACAGCCTACATTATGACATGACTTTATGACAGCCTACATTATGACATAACTTTATGACAGCCTACATTATGACATCACTTTATGACAGCCTACATTATGACATGACTTTATGACATGACTTTATGACAGCCTACATTATGACATCACTTTATGACAGCCTACATTATGACATGACTTTATGACATAACTTTATGACAGCCTACATTATGACATAACTTTATGACATGACTTTATGACAGCCTACATTATGACATGACTTTATGACAGCCTACATTATGACATGACTTTATTACAGCCTACATTATAAAATGACTTTATGACAGCCTACATTATGACATGACTTTATGACAGCCTACATTATGACAGGACTTTATGACAGTCTACATTATGACATGACTTTATGACAGTCTACATTATGACATGACTTTATGACAGCCTACATTATGACATGACTTTATGACAGCCTACATTATGACATGACTTTATGACAGCCTACATTATGACATAACTTTATGACAGCCTACATTATGACATCACTTTATGACAGCCTACATTATGACATGACTTTATGACATGACTTTATGACAGCCTACATTATGACATCACTTTATGACAGCCTACATTATGACATGACTTTATGACATAACTTTATGACAGCCTACATTATGACATAACTTTATGACATGACTTTATGACAGCCTACATTATGACATGACTTAAAACGGCCTAAATTATTACATGACTTTTACGACAGCCTACATTAATTATGACAGAACTTCATGACAGCCTACATTATGACATTACTTTATGACACTCTACATTATGACATGACTTTATGACAGCCTACATTATGACATGACTTTACGACAGCCTACATTAATTATGACAGGACTTCATGACAGCCTACATTATGACATTACTTTATGACAGCCTACATTATGACACTCTACATTATGACATGACTTTATGACAGCCTACATTCTGACAGCCTACATTATGACATGACTTTATGACAGCCTACATTATGACAGCCTACATTATGACAGTCTACATTATGACATGACTTTATGACAGCCTACATTATGACATGACTTTATGACATCCTATATTTTGACATGACTTTATGACAGCCTACATTATGACATGACTTTATTACAGCCTACATTATGACATGACTTTATGACAGCCTACATTATGACCTGACTTTATGACAGCCTACATTATGACATGACTTTATGACATCCTATATTTTGACATGACTTTATGACATGACTTTACGACAGACTACATTATGACATGACTTTATGACACCCTATATTTTGACATGACTTTATGACATGACTTTATGACAGACTACATTATGACATGACTTTATGACAGCCTACATTATGAGAGGACATTATAACAGGTTCATGACAAGCGATGTAAATAAACTATAGCAGCAGCCCAGTATAAATAATGTAGCCTATGCAAATGATGGTGTCCTTTGTGACCATAATTCCATCTATGGTGAGATACAATGGCCATCACCCTTCACGTGGCCAGGGTTGGGTGTAACTGATTACACACAGTTACTTTACCAGTAAAAATATTGTAATCAGATTACAGATACTTTTGAAAAACTAGATGATTACTTCTTGGATTTTTTTTAAATTCATATAGGATGTTTCTGTAAAAAAAAAGATTATAACAGCTTTCTGTGTTCTGAATGACATTCAAATCAGCATCGAATTTCTTTTGCAAGTTTAAGTTTGTTCCATCTGAGCGAGTCCACTATGATGACACACCAAATGCATTTGATGGATCCTGGATTTCCTCCAAATTAACGTAATCAGATTATGTTACTGAGTTTGGGGTAATCCAAAAATTATTTTACTGATGAAAATGTTGGACATGCAACTAGTAACTAACAGATTACATTTAGAAAGTAACCTACCCAACCCTGCACTTGACCCTGCCTCCACACGGCACGGGGCATTGAACACAGACCGTATTAACTAACTAAACCACCATCTATTGTAGAACATTTTCCCCCATGCACTTGTTTCAGCGCAGTTACCATCTCCTTTGTCATGCATGCTAATAGATGTTTCGCTGATTGGTTCACCCACCTCTTCACCGCGCGGTCCAGGCTCCGTCGTTCACGACTACTGTCTGCTCCAGTTCAATGGGAATGTGGTCCTGTGGCTTTCCTCAGCGTCCCAGACCAGTTTGACTTCTGCCACGAACTCCGCTCTTTTCAATCAGTTCAACCGCGAGGGAGGCGAATTGCCCTCTTCATATTACGTCATGAAAGCAGGGGCCGTATCAGTACGTTCATTTGTTTCCATTCATAAGGCGTGCTGTTTGAACGCACGAGATTTTCATAGTGTTGACGAAAGAAAACAATGAAAACAAAAATATAAAACAATAAAGAAAATAAGAGTGGACATTCAGAGAATAATAGCCAGTTAATGTTAATGTTCTGTGAACATTAACCCACTAAAATGTAAATTCAATTATATATGCAGTGTCCTACTTAAATTATGTAATTATGTGTATTGTTACAAACACTTCCTTGAGCAGATTTTCTAATAAACTATTGAATAGCTTATAATTGTGAATGATCGTAGAAAATCTGCAAAACGAAGTGTTTGTTCAATTTAATGTGACTGATGCTGAGTGTGTGTATGATAGCAATTCTAAGAACAAGTTACGGTAAGTTTAATTTAAATCAGAGTGCGATGGATGCCACACCTTGACTTCATTCTTATCCCAGTAATAGCTTTCAGTTAGCTCTGGTCCATGGTGTTAGTGCGCGTTCGTCTAGGTCTAGGCCTACTGGTGGAGAAACGCGTACTAACGCCCTGGACCAGAGCTATCATCCAGTTTGCCCCTGTTCCAGAGTTGAGAAGTCTTTCACGATAGCTACAGTAAATGAGGGAAACAAATTTAAAATAAATAGATACCTTCACTGTTCAGGTAATGGATACTGAATATTGACTAGGCCTAGGCCACTATATTCAATGCATTGTGTGATAAATGTGTGGATGACGTTCACGGGCCTAACGGTTAGAGCAGTGGGCCAGTAACTGAAAGGTTGCTGGCCCAGAAGGACAGGTAAAAGTCTTCTGCCCCTGAACAAGGCAGTTTAACCCACTCTTCCGAGGCCGTCATTGTAAGTAAGTATTTGTTCTTAACTGACTTGCCTAGTTAAATAAACATATTGGGACTCATTTGATTGCTCTGAATTCCCTTGACTTGAGAAAAATATATCCTATTCTAATTTAATATATTATTAAGTCCCTGCAGATGTGTGTATCACAGTAGAAGGGAGTAGAGCATCCAGTTGATTGCACCTCACAGCAATAAAACACAGAGACGAGTGTTTACGTTCCAAATGGCACCCTAATCCCTATATAGTGCACTACTTTTGACCAGAGTCTTATGGGGCCTGGTCAAAAGTAGTGCACTGAATACGGACTAGGGTACCATTTGGAACGCTCCCTTGGTATCGCTGACTTCAGATACCAGGTATTCTGGTTTCCTGATTACATATCCAGTTTCAGCAAGCACCATGGAAAGTGATGTCATCTTTTCCCTCAATCAGCTGCTAAGAATGAGTGCCATTTGGGGACTAGGGGAAACAGCAGAGGGGGAAATCCAGTAGTTCTGATTGTTCTTCAGATCTTAATGTTAAAATCCGTACATGATACAAAGAAGGAGATTTGATCTGATTCTTTCATTCACTCATTGGTTGTTTGAAAGACAGACACAGATTCACACAGTATGTTTTAATTTGGTATAGGTGTGTTAACAGTCTTCCAAGTACATTTTGTTGAGCTCTTCTACACCACCGTCAGATAAAAGGATGACTATAATGTGTATGGGTATCTACAACCCTCTAGTGGCAAGAATGTCCATTTCTGCTTCTCTCCCATCTCGTCTCAATGGCCCGTATTCATTAAGCATCTCATGGGTATACGTGCTGATCTACAATAGGTTCAGTTTTGCCTTTTAGATCCGAATAAAATAACATTAAATGGACAAGAGGGGGGGACCTGATCCTACTGTAGATCTGAGACACTTTGTGAATACGGGCCATTATGTCCTTGTCGCAACCCATGTAATCAACACTCTCATCAACAAGCAACTGATGGTGTGACATTAATAGCACATTTTAGACACTGTACGTCATACATTCAAACACTGTCCCTTGAGTGATACAAGACAGAACCATTGATTTAAGACAGGTAAAACATGATCAAACCCATACAAAACAAGGGGAAATATATATATATATATATATTTTTACATTGTGCTTTTATGGCATCACTTAAAGGTCCAACGGTGACGTTTTTATATCAATATTAAATCATTTCTGGGTAACAATTAAATACTTTATTGTAATTGATTTCCATTAAAATGGGCAAAAACATATTTCTCAAGCAATCATTTTATCTAGGACTGTCTGGGTGTGGTCTGAGTGGGGATGGGAAAACGGACAACTAGCTGTTATTGGCAGAGAGGTTTGGAACTCTCTTTGTTATTGGTCTATTAACCAATTTACCGCATTGCTGATGTCACCATGGAAAGACGAAACTCCTGCCCATGCTAACGTGCTGATTAAAAGGTCCAGTGTAGATTCTATTTTCAACCAGCAACTATCAGGAAATAATACCGATTTTTTTTTAAATCACACTCATTTTTTTACCGTGTTTGATTTTTACAGTGTTTTTCACACAATGTTTTTTACAGTGTTCATTTCATCAGCTGTTGTACATTATGATAGAAAAAACAGGATAAACTGAATTTTGACTGCACTGGACCTGTAAAACCCTGGTCCTGGTGATTGAGTTTCTCTCCAATTTAGGTAAGAAAGATATTCACTTGAAGGTGTGTGTGTGTGTGTGTGTGTGTGTGTGTGTGTGTGTGTGTGTGTGTGTGTGTGTGTGTGTGTGTGTGTGTGTGTGTGTGTGTGTGTGTGTGTGTGTGTGTGTGTGTGTGTGTGTGTGTGTGTGTGTGTGTGTGTGTGTGTGTGCGTGCGTGCGTGTGTTTAGAGAGGAGGACAATATGGTCCATTGAAGCGTGGGGAACAGCAAGCTGTCTGAAGCCTGTTATCTGGAAGGATTAAATAGGTTGAGATTCAGGTCATTGGCCAATGAGGATCGGCTTAACCAACACAATCACCATCAACACTCATAAACATAACCAAAGCATTGATGCCTTGGAGCCATCAAAAGGTGATGCTTCGTTTAGGGTTAGGTGTCCAGAATCTAGTCAAGTCAATTAATCAGGGATAACAGCACATTTAGTCAAATTTGGCAGATTTCCAGTACTGCACAGAACCATAACATTTTCTGTATTTCTAAATTCAGTGCTGTTCCCAATGCTTGTCATTTTCCTCTTTATATCTTTTCAGATATCACTTGGGTTAGAGTTATTACTAATGCGTAATAGCAATACGATGCTGTTGTTTTTTTCTCTCCATTTCACAAAACCTTGAACCAAACCATTTCACAAAACCTTGAACCAAACCATTTCACAAAACCTTGAACCAAACCATTTCACAAAACCTTGAACCAAACCATTTCACAAAACCTTGAACCAAACCATTTCACAAAACCTTGAACCAAACCATTTGACAAAACCTTGAACCGGGATGACCAGCAACATCAGTAGGCCAGACACATCTCAAAGCAAACAAATAAAAATGATTCAACGATATTATCAAGAAACATAACCACACGAACAAAATGGACAATAGTGACAACAAAAATGTGCAATAAGTGAAAATGTAGCAAAATGTCTTTAAATAAACAGGAGTCAAGGATCGATGATTACATCACTGCCCGTGTGATAAAGGAAGCTGTGGTCAAACTCAATGCAAAGGGCAGATAACATCCCATAGCCAATCGGATACAGGGAAGAAGTTGGACCGGTATTATTTTGTTGTGTGCCTTTTTTTTCAAGTGTCTAGATTCTGGAATGTCCATTAAGGCCAAATTTTTATTTATTTATTTATTTTACCGTTATTTTACCAGGTAAGTTGACTGAGAACACGTTCTCATTTGCAGCAACGACCTGGGGAATAGTTACAGGGGAGAGGAGGGGGATGAATGAGCCAATTGTAAACTGGGGATTATTAGGTGACCATGATGGTTTGAAGGCCAGATTGGGAATTTAGCCAGGACACCGGGGTTAACACCCCTACTCTTACGATAAGTGCCATGGGATCTTTAATGACCTCAGAGAGTCAGGACACCCGTTTAACGTCCCATCCGAAAGACGGCACCCTACACAGGGCAGTGTCCCCAATCACTGCCCTGGGGCATTGGGATATTTTTTAGACCAGAGGAAAGAGTGCCTCCTACTGGCCCTCCAACACCACTTCCAGCAGCATCTGGTCTCCCATCCAGGGCCTGACCAGGACCAACCCTGCTTAGCTTCAGAAGCAAGCCAGTAGTGGTATGCAGGGTGGTATGCTGCTGGCACAAATCTGTAGTACATGTCTTAATGTTTAAGAGTAATTTCAATGAACTATGCCCGTTGATTATTGAAGAATATAACTTTTGCGAGTTGCTTAATTAAATTTTTTGTGAGCTCACTACAGCTGACTTCCCCTATCTTAACCCAAATCTAAAGTAAAATGAACGCATTGTTCATGTTTTTTTGGTTCCATTTGAGCATTTGTTTGTAACAATGTACAGCTTCAAAATATATTTAAAACCATCATGTCGATCTCATGGACTGTCAGACCATAACCCCATGAATATAGGAGTGGTCACATTTAGCTACCCCCCCCCCCCCCCCCCCCCTTTAAATGGCTTCAACACCCTCCTAGATATAGCTGTGTTGCTTGTTGTCCTGGCCCTCAAAGAACAAAGCGTGAGCTTTGTCTAGATGTGTCTTTTTTGTCTATGTCTCTTGTTTTTATGTAGAGATTTTTTTTTTAATGAAATGTGCATTATAAATTCAATGTATTATTATTTTAAAACAGACTCCAGATTGTGGCTTTAATGTCCATAGCTCATTAACACTCATTGCCAACATTGGTCCATTGGCATGAGTATGTTAGTTCTATTTGCTACTATAAAGGCCTTCTTTCTAAGTCAATATACATTATGGAACCACTATACCATCATAGATCCTCTGAATGAAGGGTGCCATGTAAACAAACAGCAGAAAGTAGGATGTTAATCACAGTGGCTGGGAAATGAATCAGATGGCTTTTAATATTCCCTTCTACCCGGCAACACTTTCTTGTGACCAGAGCACACCAGAATCAGCCCTTCCTGGCTTTCTTTCTCCCTTCTGTTCATTGAAGCACAACCAGATCTTGCCTTGCCTTGGTCTCCTTCTCAAAGTCTGTTTTAAAAAAAGAGGCTGGGTGGAATGGATTGGTTGGATCAGTATTAGAAAAGAGAAGAAGAAGGAAAGAAAGGATGCCATTTGGGACACAGACAAAGAGTTTAGAGTTTGTATGTGAACTCAGGAGAGGAATCTTTCCACTGACTCCAGTAGCTCTGAAGAACAGCTCCGCAGGCCCACCAGCAGTTCTCCCTCCCCGTGACTCATCGTGGCTCCCTGCTTCTCCACTAAGGACAAGTTGTCATCTGACATTAAGCTGCTCTCCGACGTTGGGCTGATGATGATTTGCGGGATACTGGAGATGTGAGAAAGCTGGGCTCGTAAACTAGGAGAGTCCAAGGTGCTCCTGCGCTCGATGCCGCTTTCGCTCTCAGTCGTCTCTCCTCCATTGGTTAGCGGGACACTCTGGCTCCTCTTCGATAAGGCCAGCAGGGGGACGGCTGCCATGCAGACGGAGCCAGACACTACCTCGTGTTCACTGGCGCTCATAGACTTCTTCAGTGCGTGGCTGGGCTGAAACACAGATACATGAGTAGAGCATGGTCATGACAACAGTAAATACAGGGCTGAGGTTTCATGTGGTCCCGTGTGGCTCAGTTGGTAAAGCATGGTGCTTGCAACACTAGGGTTGTGGGTTTGATTCCCGCTGGGGCCACCCATATGAGGAAAAAAAATATATGTACTACTATATTTGGATAAAATGTTTTCTAAACGGCATAAAGGCACCATAATGTCCACCAATCAACTAGTACAATTCAGATCAATGTGTGGTCACAGCATGATGTTGTGAGGGAGAAATACCAAACCAATGACAAAATAAAAGGCGAACAACACCGCAAGTATCTCTGCTCTCTCACCTTCTCTGCGGCACAAATAATCTTGGTCTTGCAACATTTGTCTTTGGGCATTTGAAAGGACGAGGTGCTTCTGAAGGAGGCGTGGTTACCCTCTGGAGGATCCAGCACCACATCTCCAAACACCTGTAGTCAGGAACCATATATGGATTTAGTTCTACTTTTTTCTCTCTCAACTTTTGACAAGAAAAACCTGAGGGAGCCATAATCTTCAAAAAGCAAAGAGGATTCTTCTGAGATGCCTGTGAGAGTAGCAGCGGGGTCGAGCCAAGAAAAGACCCACATGGCACAATGCCTTGTCTAGGATCAGTGCTTATATTAGACAACATTTAATTTGTTTCACCTATTGCAACAGAAAACCCCCCCATTCTAATATGTTGGAAATAAACAGTGTCCTCCCTCCTTAAACTGCAGTGTTTAAACGTTGATCCAGTGTGCTCTATTTTGGTCTAAATTTAAATTACCCCATTGTTTATGTTTTTTGGGTCCATCTGAACATTTGTTTGTAACAATGTAGAGCTTCAAAATATATTAAAAACGTCGATCTCGTATGGTTGTTGAATGCCAGTAGTTTACAGTGAAGTTCTGCCGTAGGGAATGATCATATTGATAATGATAATGTGGACCTGAAGTCAAACCTACGCCATTGATCTTACTTTAGCTCCAGGGTGAAGTTTCCGCTAGGTACAGATCTAGGATCAGCTTCCCCTCCCACAATCATAACCTTAACCATTCATGGGGGGAAATGCACAACTGACCCAGCTTCAGCCTACACCTTACCATACTGGAGGAGATGGAGGATGTGGCGCAGAAATGGTTCCTAGAGACGGACGACTGCCTGCTGATAGTGGAATCTCGGAACGATGACTCGCTGTTGAAGTCCTTTTTGCCCTTTCTCGGTGACAGACATCTCAAACAAGGTACCTTCTCTGCCAATGTGGCCCTGTAGATGACATGGAGGACCAAAAAACATTTGAAACACGTATTCTTTTTTTTTTTTTTTTACAGTTGCACAGAGCAAAGTGAATTTTCCTAGTCAGGGTTGATAAAACACATCTATTCAGTCATATGTTTGCTTATTTATTCATTCATTCATTGGATGTTCATAACACACAGTAGTTTACCTGTACTTTGTGTGTATAATGGCATAAATAAAAGGGTTGTAGATGGTAGAGGCTTTTGCTATAACTGCTGGTACGGCTTTGGAGTACGGCGATAGAATGTTGGCGTGTCTGAAAAGACAGAAGACAAGTAATCTCTCCATTATCCAGTAACGAAGGCAGTGTAATGGTTAGGATTATCCAAAACATCTATCAACAGCTGGGCCAGGGTTTATGTACCTTCCAGTACAGATGGAGAGAAATATTTAAATGTTATATAACGAAGCCTCTGTCTCAGTAGTAATGGGAAAAACACATGGCTAAAGATTTCATGACAATTTTATTCAATTAACGAAGAGAAGAGGTTAGTTACCTAGTTGTTGAATGTTTTTAATTTGAATCTTTCAATTTTATATATATTTTTTTTATAATTTTTTTGGGGGGGGGGTATTTTAACTTTTTGGGGGTGACAGAGATATATTGGAAATGAGAGAGGTGACAGAGAGAGAGGGGGCGGTGGGGCTGGAATTAATTCCCAGGATTTGACATATTCTTATAGAAACCAAGAAAATCCCCCACATTTTTGGAAACAAGAACAGAAATGTCAAGTTTGTTGGTAAATCTAATCTTGAAAAGTGCAGAATACCTCAGAATGATCTGAATGTAAAGCTAGTGAAAATAAAAATATCACTCAAGGCATGTTCATCAAAAAGGCAACGTAAGACAAATATGCCCACACATGGTACATTCAGTAGCTCTAGAAATATATTACAGTATTGTTCTATGGATGTACACACAATAAACATCCAGCAGAGGCTACGCTAGTATCTTGGAAACCTGGACATTGCTACATTAGATGATGTCACAAATAATTACATATAGCCATTGTAGATATGCACTAATATTCAAAGTTTGGGGTCACTAAGAAACCTCCTTGTTTTTGAAAGAAAATACATTTTTGTGTTCATTAAAATAACATCAAATTGATCAGAAATATAGTGTTGACATTGTTAATGTTGTAAATAACTATTGTAGCTGGAAACGGCAGATTTTTTAATGGAATATCTGCATAGGCGTACAGAGGCCCATTATCAGCAACCATCACTCCTGTGTTCCAATGGCACGTTGTGTTAGCTAATCCAAGTTTATAATTTTAAAAGGCTAACTGATCATTAGAAAACCCTTTTGCAACTTTGTTAGCACAGCTGAAAACTGTTGTTCTGATTAAAGAAGTAATAAAACTGGCCTTCTTGAGACTCGTTGAGTATCTGGAACATCAGCATTTGTGGGTTCGTTTACAGGCTCAAAATGGCCAGAAACAAAGACCTTACTTCTGAAACTCGTCAGTCTATTCTTGTTCTGAGAAATGAAGGCTATTCCATGTGAGAAATTGCCAAGAAACAGAAGACCTCGTACAACACTGTGTACTACTCCCTTCACAGAACAGCGCAAACTGTATACTGTATACTTCTGGCCCTTCTTTGGACACTGTGTTAACAACCCTCCAGACGAGCTTCAATGCCATACAACTCTCCTTCCGTGGCCTCCAACTGCTCTTAAATACAAGTAAAACTAAATGCATGCTCTTCAACCAATCGCTGCCTGGATCTGCCCGTCCAGCATCACTACTCTGGATGGTTCTGACTTAGAATATGTGGACAACTACAAATACCTAGGTGTCTGGTTAGACTGTAAACTCTCCTTCCAGACTCACATCAAACATCTCCAATCCAAAGTTAAATCTAGAATTGGCTTCCTATATCGCAACAAAGCATCCTTCACTCATGTTGCCAAACATACTCTCATAAAACTGACCATCCTACCGATCCTCGACTTCGGCGATGTCATTTACAAAATAGCCTCCAATACCCTACTCAATAAATTGGATGCAGTCTATCACAGTGCCATCCGTTTTGTCACCAAAGCCCCATATACTACCCACCACTGCAACCTGTATGCTCTCGTTGGCTGGCCTTCGCTTCATACTCGTCGCCAAACCCACTGGCTCCAGGTCATCTACAAGACCCTGCTAGATAAAGTCCCCCCTTATCTCAGCTCGCTGGTCACCATAGCAGCACCCACCTGTAGCACGCGCTCCAGCAGGTGTATCTCTCTGGTCACCCCCAAAGCCAATTCCTCCTTTGGTCGCCTCTCCTTCCAGTTCTCTGCTGCCAATGACTGGAACGAACTACAAAAATCTCTGAAACTGGAAACACTTATCTCCCTCACTAGCTTTAAGCACCAGCTGTCAGAGCAGCTCAAAGAATACTGCACCTGTACATAGCCCATCTATAATTTAGCCCAAACAACTACCTCTTCCCCTACTGTATTTATTTATTTAGCTCCTTTGCACCCCATTATTTCTATTTCTACTTTGCACATTCTTCCACTGCAAATCTACCATTCCAGTGTTTTACTTGCTATATTGTATGTACCTCGCCACCATGGTCTTTTTTTGCCTTTACCTACCTTATCTCACCTCATTTGCTCAAATTGTATATAGACTTTTTCTACTGTATTATTGACTGTATGTTTGTTTTATTCCATGTGTAACTCTGTGTTGTTGTATGTGTCAAACTGCTTTGCATTATCTTGGCCAGGTCGCAATTGTAAATGAGATCTTGTTCTCAACTTGCCTACCTGGTTAAATAAAGGTGAAATAAAAAATACAAAATAAAACTGTCTCTAACCAGAATAGAAAGAGCAGTGGGAGACCCCGGTGCACAACTGAGCAAGAGGACAAGTACATTAGAGTGTTCAGTTTGAGAAACAGATGCTTCACAAGTCCTCAACTGGCAGCTTCATTAAATAGTACCCACAAAACACCAGTCTCAACGTCGACAGTGAAGAAGCGACTCAGGGATGCTGGTTTTCTTTCAAAAACAAGGACATTTCTAATGACCCCAAACTTTTTGAACGGTAGTGTATATGTCAAATCAAATCAGATAAATCAAATCAAATGTGCCGAATACAAGTAAGCATTTTACCTTACCGTGAAATACTTACTTACAAACCCTTAACCAACAATGCAAGTTCAAGAAATATAGTTAAGAAAATATTTACTAAATAAACTAAAGTAAAAAATTTAATAAAAAGCAACACAATAAAATAACAATAGCAAGGCTATGTACAGGGGCTACCGGTACCGAGTCAATGTGTGGGGTATAGGTTAGTCGAGGTCACCCAAGCTTTTATATATTTTGTATATACTTACCCTGCCCAGGATATCATGGTGACGGTGGCATACGGCGACCAGGACAGCACATACACAACAATGACCACAAAGGCGATTTTGGCCAGCTTCCACTCATTCCTGATACTCTTCTGCTGGATCAGTGTGCATTTCCTCACTTGTGTCCCCAAGTTCTCTACTTCCCTGCAGGAACAAACAGAGGAGCCTGTCTGTTAGGTGGAAACAATGACACAAAGGACAACACACATGAAAGAAATACTACAGTTTACTATAGAATACTACAGTACTTACTATAGAAAACTGTAGTATACTGTAGAATAATATACTACACACTGTAGTATCTCTCGATCAATTGTAGTACTTACTAGAGCATGTTGCATTCAGTGGAGGCTGGTGGGAGGAGCTATAGGAGGACGGGCTCATTGTACTGGCTGGAATATAATAGTTGGAACAGAGTCAAACATGTGGCTTCCCTATTTTTGATGTGTTTGATACTGTTCCATTGATTCCATTCTGGCCGTTACAATGAGCCCATCCTCCTATAGCTCCTCCCACCAGCCGCCACTGGTTGTAGTATACCGTAAAATTCTATAGTAAATACAATGGTATCATCCGCAAAAAAAACACTGTAGTAAATATTACAGTAACGTCAGCAAAAATACTACAGAAAACAGTCAAGAAAAAAACAGTAAAGTTTTTTAACGATAGTAACAGTACAAGTATTTCATTTGCATATACCCTGCCCATTCCCCTCCCCCAAGTTCCAAGTTGTGCCACCCATAAGTGAGAAACCTACATGCCAAGTATAGATCATACATTGTGTTCCTTGCAAGTTATAGGAAGGAGCAGAACTATTGAATTATCTGTTCAGACCACAGGCTTACCTTTTGTAAAGGTTATGGACAATGTGCACTTAGTATTTGCCCAGTAGGTTCATTCTGTAGTTAGAAGATTCCTGATATCCCCAGGACTGACAAGTAAATTCTCATTTTTTTTTGTGCTGTCTTTTTGCCAGCTGGGACCATCTACAGTAAGCGCTGCCTGTCTTCCCAGTGTCCTACTTGGTGTGTGAACTGCTGAATGCTCATAACTTGCAAATGATTGTTGACACACCAATCAGGATTAAGGGGCAGGGCAATTTGTGACTTGTTTTGGTAATCACTATATTGAAGGGGGAGTGGTTACTCCTCTCCTAGGCAATCAGCAATTAGTGTTAGCACTTCAGTCTCCCCTGGTTTCTTAGCGCCAGCTGTAATCGGCGGTCTCGTCGGCAAAACTAAGACTGTTCTGTCGAGTTGTTCGAGGAAGGAAAGAGAGGAAGTCTCCACAGTCTCCACACTCTCTCACTTGAGTACCTAGTAATTTTCTGATCTCATTTTGCTTTTTGGTAATTATGTGTGTGTTTTCTATAGGTGTTAATTCCTCTCCCTGTAGGCTTTCCAGACGCTCTCCACCCCCTGCCTGCAACCCTTCTGATATAGTGTACCCTGCGCACACAACCCATGTGGAATTCCGGGTCTCAACCTCCTGACGTCTGCTTTCGATTCATTTCTTTCCAACTCTTTCTTTCCCCTTCTTGCCTTTTTTGACCTCCCCCTTTCGCAATCCCCTCCAATTTACAAGGCAGGCAATACGCTTGACCTCATCTTTACTAGAGGCTGACAGCTCACTAATCCCACCCCAAGTCTCTGATCAGTACTCTCTTTACTGTCTCCATCTCCTCTGTGCCTTATTGCTTAATAAGGCCATGCTCATGAAAATACAAACTGTCCTCCCTCATCTTAAACGGCACAGACCGCCACTGGTGTGGAAGGAGGTGAAGCAGCAATAGCTGGCATTTCCCTCCCTCCCTGACTGTCTCGAAGCATGGCATTTGATTGGCTACGGCGGGGCATTGCCGGAGTGTTTACATGACATACATGTAAACATGTTATGTAATATTGTCAATGTTTTTTGTTGTTGTCAGGGTTTAAAGAACAAATAGACTCGGGATGTCCGCTGTAATATGGCCACGCTATGAGATGGATGCCCAGCACTGTGGACATCCTGATAATTCATCCTGATTATAGTGATTGTCTATGGGATAGATTGTCTATGGGATGGATGCCCAGCACTGTGGACATCCTGATAATTCATCCTGATTATAGTGATCGTCTATGATCCTAAAGTGTCCCGTGGCAAAACGGTTCCATGTTACAGTTACATTAGTATATATATTCTTAGCCTTCATTGAGGTGGATGTGGGTGGACATAATTTATGCTAGAATAACCATTGTGTAACCATTTGTAGTTACAGTATATGTCACATAAACTGACGTATTATCTGTTTTCGTTACTTATCTAATTGCATATTCGTTATATGTCACAAAGCATGGCAAGATTTAGGGACAGGTTCATGGTTAGGGTTAAGCTTAGTATCTTGGGTGGATGTAGGTGTCCCAGCCCGAGAGAGTGTGGCTTCTCAGTTATAATATGATGATTATAATATGATTGTTATGATTAGTAGTATTATGCCTCCCAAGAAACGGGCATAGTAGTCCCACCTGCTGGCAGTGCGGATGGCCAGGAACATGAAGAGGTAGCAGTAGAAGATGACTCCCAGTGGGATGAAGAAAGTAAAACAACACAGCATCATAGTGTAGCTCTGGTTGGCGTATGTGTATGTGACATAATCCCAAGTGCAGGAAGTCATGAGGCCCTCTGGGATATAGGAGCCTGTAAGAGCCAACACAAAATACAAAAAAATACACATAGTGTAAGTCCTGGCAGGTACTGGATGTCTTGGATAGGATAGGATAGGGTAGGATAGGATAGATGTTTAATTTAATGGGTTGGGCGCACCACAGCCCAAGAAGTATTTTAGTGGTTAAATGCTTTGCTCGAGATCACAACAGGAGAAATATTGATGCCAGCGACCCTCGATCCCATCAGCCCGGCAATCATCACTTTTTACATTTACTTCTTAGCATATGAGGATGTGAATTTGAGTTGTTGGTGAAAGGACTTACTCCAGCCGACGAGTGGGGCAAAACTCCAGGCAAAAGAGTAGAGCCACACCATTAGTATTGCCAGGGTGGTCCGACGCCTTGACGACCGGCCAAGGGCCTTGAGGGGCTGGGTGATGACCAGATAGCGGTCAATGGAGATAGCCAACAGGTTGATCATGGAGGTGATGCCAAAGAGAGCCCCACAGAAGGCATACATTTTGCATCCTGCAGACACACAGTTCAAATGCAGGTCAAGACCAACAATGTTCAGAGATTCAGATTGTAACCGTCGATAGAAAATTATCAATTATCCAACATGAACAAATAGCAACAAAGGATGTTTTGTGTTCCTCTTCGGGAGTTTCCTTTCACCGTCCACCATGGTGGTTGAATACAATGGGCAACATTTCCGTAGTGCCCCAAAAAAATATTGTGCAAAGAAATACCATAAACCTCATAGTCCCACAGTGAGATTTAATTGAAATAATTTTTCAACAATGTGCATTAATAGGAGACGATTATCTAACTAGAGTTTAGTAAACTGAGCAATACGTAAATAGTAGCCTCTTTTTATAGCGCACATTGTTGAATAAAAGTTTATAATTATATCCAGCTGCTAGATTATAATGAGGTTTACGGTAAATTTTGCACAATTCTTTTGAACTATATGACAACCAATGTTTGGTGATGAGATGGTGCGGTGAAAAACAGGAGAGAAAGGGGGATAATGACTTACCGTACTCGCCAAAAATCCACTCTTTATAGAGACAGTTAATGAAGAAGATGGGCGACTGTGTGAAAGCCATGAGGAAGTCGCTCACCGCCTGGTTCATGATGAAGTAGTTGGGCAGATTGCGCAGCTTCTTATTACTGTAACACAGGTAGGTGGGAATATATTATGCCAAACCACATTTCAAATCCACGAGCACACAAATGGCATAGGCCTATACAAAACTAAAAAATGTTTTAAGTGAGAATAGACATTGGTCTGAAGCTGAAAAAAGAAAGGAAATTCACATGAGATAAAGCAACACCTCACCACAACGTCTCTCCCCTATTTGACCTAGATAGTTTGTGTGTATGTATTGATGTGTAGGCTACATGTACCTTTAAAAAAAATCTTTGTAGTTCTGTCCTTGAGCTGTTCTTGTCTATTGATGTTCTGTATTATGTCATGTTTCATGTTTTGTGTGGACCCCAGGAAGAGTAACTGCTGCTTTTTCAACAGCTAACGGGGATCCTAATAAAATACCAAATTAGGCTGTTTGACAAGGTTTGAATCCTAAGCAATCTGCCTACACATATTTTGAAGTACAATACCGACGTAGCTACTGTAGTAGGTCAAAGCTGTGTGCTGAAAAACCTTGGTAGAGCATGGATGGAATAGACATTGTGGTGCTGGAAAACCTTGGTAGAGCATGGGTGGAATAGGCATTGTGGTGCTGGAAAACCTTGGTAGAGCATGGGTGGAATAGGCATTGTGGTCGTGACTTTCCTTTCTGTTTCGACTTCAGACCAATGCCTATTGTCACTTAAAATGTAGTTTTTTGTTTTTAATTTCCAAGGTGATTATGCAACATTATTAATACAACAGTATAATACAGCATAACACAGCAATAAAAGTTAAGTAAAAGTACACAATAATGACAAATGGCAACAAAAATAATGTAGTTATTTGTATTTTAGTTAATATTAACAGCTGATTTTCCAGAGGGAAGCAAAAAAAACAGAAACCCATTTCAACCAATATGGAGTAAACTGGGAAAATATTCTCTGATCTCTAAATAAGACAATCAAGAAAACTCCTGGAAAATACACACATAATCAACATGTACCCATTAACTATTTACATGAAAATGTACCTTATAGTTTACTGAAAAAAGGCCTAGTACTGCATTACCTGTAAACAAAGGTGAGTTATCACTAAATATAAAATGTACAACCAAATGTACACTCATCAGATATAGTCAACTTTGTAACTACAATTCAGGGATGGCCACAATTGCTCTTGACAAGCTACAGGTTTATGCAGGCTTTTTTGTTCAAGCCCAGTTCATGGTCTGGATGAACAGCGGAGGTCTGGATGAACAGCTGAGGTCTGGATGAACAGCGGAGGTCTGGATGAACAGCGGAGGTCTGGATGAACAGCCGAGGTCTCGATGAACAGCGGAGGTCTGGAAGAACAGCGGAGGTCTGGATGATCAGCTGAGGTCTGGGTGAACAGCGGAGGTCTGGGTGAACAGCGGAGGTCTGGATGAACAGCTGAGGTCTGGATGAACAGCGGAAGTCTGGATGAACAGCGGAAGTCTGGATGAACAGCTGAGGTCTGGATGAACAGCTGAGGTCTGGATGAACAGCGGAGGTCTGGATGAACAGCGGAGGTCTGGATGAACAGCGGAGGTCTGGATGAACAGCGGAGGTCTGGATGAACAGCGGAGGTCTGGATGAACAGCGGAGGTCTGGATGAACAGCGGAGGTCTGGATGAACAGCGGAGGTCTGGATGAACAGCGGAGGTCTGGATGAACAGCGGAGGTCTGGAAGAACAGCGGAGGTCTGGATGAACAGCGGAGGTCTGGATGAACAGCGGAGGTCTGGATGAACAGCGGAGGTCTGGATGAACAGCGGAGGTCTGGATGAACAGCGGAGGTCTGGATGAACAGCGGAGGTCTGGATGAACAGCGGAGGTCTGGATGAACAGCTGAGGTCTGGAAGAACAGCGGAGGTCTGGATGAACAGCGGAGGTCTGGATGAACAGCGGAGGTCTGGATGAACAGCGGAGGTCTGGATGAACAGCGGAGGTCTGGATGATCAGCGGAGGTCTTTATATTCAGCTGAGTGGTAGAATCAGGTGTGGTAGCACTTGGTTTGAACAGAAAAGCGTGAATAACGCTGTGGATCATCAAGAGCCATTTTGATAACTCCTGATACAAACACTGCTACAAATGACAAACTGTTGAGAAACACCTGTTGAAAAACACCTGTAAAATACAGTCATTAGACAAGTGACAAAAAATTATAGACATATTTGCAAATCTGTAACTGGATAAGTGTTCTAAATTCTTGAACACAAAACTTCAGCTACAGATGTCCTAAGTAATGCTGTACACAGCTGTCCAACTCCAGTAAAAGAATTGTCTTCATTAATAAATGGCAGTAAACAGTAAATATGAAAACAGGTGGGAGAACTCACAGATTTGGAACAGAACATTCATTTTAACTATTGATAGTGTGCGAAGTACCATGAGCGTGCATTTGAATTGGCATAAGTTGTTTGTCAGTCCCACATGGGCCAGCTTGCATTTCTCTGTGACAGGCGCATGCCCTCAATCCGTCACTCTGACATAAAGCACAGTGTCCCTGGGCAGTACTGTAGGGATGGCGTGCATCTCGGGGATGAGAGCAATGACCCCTTTCTTCCTTGAGGATCTGAGAGCTGGTCTCTCCTTCGTTCTAGGAAGATGCACACAGTAAAACACACCACCACACTCACTGCCACTTGCCTGCCACTCCACAACCCAAAGGTTATTTGAATAAATACAAATAAGCACTGTGTGTCAAAACTATACACTAAAGAGAGTGGTCAAAATGTACCCTCCTTCAGGTCCGAAGGCAGTGACACTGACCGTTAAACTACCAACCGTGTTATAAACATGTCAACTTCACACTCTATTTAACTGGACAATCTGGTGATGACAGAAAGCTTTTGTTGCACAATGTTTTTGTTGTTAATTCACTTAGTACCGATTTATTATGAACGTTTATTATAAACGTTATAAAAACTTTTTCTCATCAATCTACACACAATAGCCCATAATGACAAAGTGACAACAGGGTTTAAGAAATTTGAGCAAATGTATATTAAAAAAATAAACAGAAATAACTTATTTACATAAGTATTCAAACCCTTTGCTATGAGACTCGAAATTGAGCTCAGGTGCATCCTGTTTCCATTGATCATCCTTGAGATGTTTTTACAACTGGATTGGAGTCCACCTGTGGTAAATTAAATTGATTGGACATGATTTGGAAAGGCACACACCTGTCTATATAAGGTCCCACAGTTGACAGTGCATGTCAGAGCAAAAACCAAGCCATGAGGTTGAAGGCATTGTCCGTGGAGCTCAGAGATGAGATTGTGTCTAGGCACAGACCTTGAGAAGGGTACAAAAACATTTATTCAGCATTGAAGGTCCCCAAGAACACAGTGGGTCCTCCGTCATCCTTAAATGGAAGAAGTTTGGAACCACCAAGACTCTTCCGAGAGCTGTCCACCCGGCCAAACTGAGCAATCGGGAGAGAACGTACTTGGTCAGTGAGGTGACCAACAACCCTATTGTCACTCTGACAGAGTTCCAGAGTTCCTCTGTGGAGATGGGAGAACCTTCCAGAAGGACAATCATCTCTGCAGCACTCCTCCAAATCAGGCCTTTATGGTAGAGTGGCCAGATGAAAGCCACCAGGAAAAGGCACATGACAGCTGCTTGGAGTTTGCCATAAGGCACCTAAAGACTCTCAGATCATGAGAAACAAGATTCTCTGGTCTGATGAAACCAAGATTGAACTCTTTGGTCTGAATGCCAAGCGTCACATCTGGAGGAAACCTGGCACCATCCCTACGGTGAAGCATGGTGGTGGCAGCATCATGCTGTGGGGATGTTTTTCAGCGGCAGGGAGTGGGAGACTAGTCAGGATCAAAGGAAAGATGAGTGGAGCAAGATGAAAACCTGCTCCAGAGCGCTCAGGACCTCAGACTGGGGCGAAGGTTCACCTTCCAACAGGACAACAACCCTAAGCACACAACCAAGACAATGCAGGAGTGGCTTTGGGACAAGTCTCTGAATGTCCTTGAGTGGCCCAGCAAGAGAATTATGAACCCGATTGAACATCTCTGGCGAGACCTGAAAATAGCTGTGCAGCGACTCTCCCCATCCAACCTGATAGGTCTTGAGAGGCTCTGCAGAGAAGAATGGGAGAATCTCCCCAAATACAGGTCTGTCAAGCTTGTAGGGTCATACCCAAAAAGACTCAAGTCTGTAATCACTGCCAAAGGCGCTTCAACAGAGTACTGAGTAATGGGTCTGAATACTTATGTAAATGTGATATTTCAGTTGTTTATTTTTATTACATTAGGAAAAATGGCAAAACAATGGCTGTTTTTGCTTTGTCATTATGGGGTATTGTATGTAAATTGACGAAGGAAAAAATATATATAATCCATTTAAGAATAAAGCTGTAACGTAACAAAATGTGGAAAAAGCCAAGGGGTCTGAATACTTTCCGAATGCACTGTATACAGTTATGCCAGTTATAGAGTTAGCTCTAACCAAGTTAGCAAGCATGGCATTTTATTTTGACTGCACATAGGTTCAGTTGCACTAGTAAGCAATGATGCTACTTACAGTACGTGGATGGCAAATTCTCATTTTTGTGAAGACACTGAAAAGTAACTTGACACTATTGATCAGTCAGCGCAAATTTGGATTATAATGAGTAGCTAACATTAGATGAGCAATTCTTTAAAAAAAAATGTTTTACTTTTATTTAACCAGGTAAAACCCATTGAGGTTAAAAACCTATTTTGCAAGGGCGACCTGGCAAGAAGTCAAAACAGGAAAATAGCAGCGTGTCCATAAAACATTACAGAAAAATGCGGAATACACACAAAAGACAAAGTGTCACAAATTAAAGATACAATTGAAGATTAGAAACAACTACAGTTTTACAAACAGTGTTGTCGATCAGAGTCTTAAAAACAGACAAGGACACTAACTCCCCTAACTTTAAAATCTTCTGAAGTTCCAGGATGAAGGGGCATTATGGGAAAAGATTGTTTCCCCATCTCAGTTCTAGCCTTAGGAACAGACAGCAGCGACTGAACGAAAACTGTATTGAGTGACTAATCTGGTTAGTAAGGAACAGAGATACAAAGGGAGGTGTCCTATCAATGCTTTGTACACATTAAAGTGTACCAGTGCTTTAGTCTCCTGGTGGGGAGAGAGGTCCATTGCAGCATAGCATACAGATCACAGTGATGGGTCAGTGATCTAGCATTGGTAATAGATCTTAAATGATACACTGTGTCCAGAGTTTTCGAGGTACTTGCTGAGGCCTGCATATAGACAATCTCACCATAATCCAGCACTGATTAAAAAACAGTGCTTTGAACAAGATATTTTCTGACTAACATTGAAAAACAAGATTTGTTCCTGAAACCCAAACCCAATAGAAATCCAATTTTAACTTCAGTTTCTTGGTCAAGTTATCAATATGCTGTTTAAAATTCAACTTTACATCTAACCAAATCCCAAGATACTTATAGGAGGTGACCCTGTCAATTTGCTGGCCTGTTATAGTTAACATCTGCAAGTGACTCCATCTGTTTACTTTCAGGGAATAGAAAACCATAAACTTTGTTTTCCTTTCATTAAAGCACAAGTTTCAGTTGGAAAAGCTGCCTTTGAATAACATCAAAGGCCAAGTGTAACAATGCCCATTGCCTGATGTATTATAAATGAGCAGCGTGGCAGTTTCCAAAGTTTGATGTTGATTATGAACTTTACTTAGCTAGGTAGCTAGCTAGCTATGTTTTGTGGAAGAAGGTGGGATATAAGTTACTGTTGAGTCGTTATACACAAATATTCCACATGAGGGCGGTATTGTAGTCATGGAACATTTTCTTCTGCAACGTGACCCTAATGAACTACCGTCCGTGTAAGCTTTATAACATTAGCTTAAATAGTACTCACACACAACTACTTCATGTTTCTAAATTATTTCTTTATTCAGACAAAGGGTACTGCTATGGGATCCCCTATGGCTCCTAACTATGCTAATTTGTACGTGGGTTACATGGAGAAACAGTCCATTCTCCATCCTCTCAAAAATATTTTCTTGCCAAACAATATTATTTGGAAACGGTCCATTGATGATATTTTTGTTCTATGGAGGGGTGATGCAAAACAGCTTTTCTTAACTCTTGTTCTGAGCACCTGAGATTTACTATTGAATCTGACACACGTCAAATAAGTTTCCTTGATCTTATGATCTTGTGTGAAGATAATGTTCTGTACACTGATCTTTACAGGAAATCTACTGATCGTAACAGTTTGTTGAGGGCTGATAGCTGTCACCCACTTCCTTTGAAAAACAGTTTGCCCGACAGCCAATTCTGTCGAATCAAAGGAATTTGCATTCAAGTAGAGGGGGTACAAAAATGGTCAGATTAGTACTGCCATTGATAAAATCCAAAACAAATTGAGGCATGATGTCTTTCAAGGACAGTCTCACAAAAAGAAGCATTATTGTGTTCTTACTACCCCCTATTAAAAGTGCTTTGAACAAATTAAGGGAATCGTTCACAAACACTGGCACATTCTAAGATTCGATGACAGTATCGGCAATGCGTTTCCGGACCCTCTCTTGGTCGTATTCCTGCGGTGCAGAAACCTCTGAGATCAATTGGTAAACTCTGATTTACCACCCCAAAATACCCCCACACAACATCTATGCGCCTCTACTGGATGGAAACTACAAGTGCAATGGCTGTGCTCAATGCAATGGCACTTACAAATGTAGATCCTTCAAACACCCCCAAACAGGGAAACAGATCCCAATCAAAGGTCTTATCACATGCTCCAATAAGGCATTTATTTATCTTATAACTTGTCCTTGTGGTAAAAATGATGTGGGTAAAATTAAGCACAAATTAAAGGTACGTATCTCGGAGCATAATAGCATCATTAGGTGCAAAAACTCCACATACCCAGTTGCGGCCCACTTCTTGGAAGCGAACCACTCTATTTCATCCCTACGTTATATCGGCATCGAACACGTCACCCTCCTTCAGTGAGGGGGTGACCTTGACAATATATTGTTAAAACGAGAGGCTGCCTGGATCTTTAATTTAAAGACCTTTGGTCCCTTCGGTCTCAACGTAGACTTTGATCTGAAGCCATTGTTGTGGTTTTACTATTTGAAAATGTTAAATTCAAATCGCCCTACCATGATATCTAAGCCAATATGACACCAAACACAACACATGAAAACAGTGTGTCATTGATCCTCATGCACAGTTAAATGTCACCACTTCTACCCGCAGACTGCTCCCTATCTTTTATAGAGTGCATCAAATCAAACTTTATTAGTCACATGCGCCGAATACGACGTGTAAACCTTACCATGAAATGCTTACTTACAAGCCCTTAACCAACAGTACAGTTCAAGAAAGAGTTAAGAAATACCAAATAAACTAAAGTTCAAAATTATAAAAAAGTAACACAATAAAATAACAATAACGAGGCTATATACAGGGGGAATCAGTACCGAGTCAGTGATCGGCGATACAGTATAGTCGAGGTAATATGTACATGTAGGTAGGGGTAAAGTGACTATGCATCGATAATAAACAGCGAGTAGCAGCAGTATTTACGTACGTGACTGTGTTCTGACTTAATAAATGCATGCAGCACCATGTATGGAACAATTGTTCAAAGAGGCCATTTAATCTGGAGGAGAGCTGAAAATATAAAAGCTTTCGGTAATACCTTCTACCTTGGGACCTGACCTAATTTCAGAAATCAATTAACGTCAATAAAATAATAGACAAGACCAGGGGAAGAGTAGGATGGCAATACTCTTTCTGGATCAGAGCATCATCTGATCACGCATGACCAACTTTTCTGGACCAAATGTACTAAGAATGCATGGCCCTTTCTCCCTATATCCAGTGGTGGAAAAAGTACCCAGTTGTCATACCTGAATAAAAGTAAATATACTTTAATAGCTAACGACTCAAGTAAAAGTGAAAGTCACCCAGTAAAATACTACTTGAGTAAAAGTCTAAAAGTATTTGGTTTTAAATCTACTTAAGTTTGAAAAGTAAATGTTATTGCTAAAATATATTTAAGTATCAAAAGTAAAAGTATAAATCATTTCACATTCCTTATATTAAGCAAACCAAACGATTTTCATGATTTGAACATTTTACGGAGAGCCAGGGACACACTCCAACACTCAGAAATATTTTACAAACTAAGCATTTGTGTTTATTGAGTCCGCCAGATCAGAGGCAGTAGGCATTGGATAATTTTCTGTCCTGCTAAGCATTCAAAATGTAACAAGTACTTTTGGGTGTCAGGGAAAATGTATGTAGTAAAAAGTACATTATTTTCATTAGGAATGAGTATTTTTTATTTTTTTATTTATTTCACCTTTATTTAACCAGGTAGACCAGTTGAGAACAAGTTCTCATTTACAACTGCGACCTGGCCAACATAAAGCAAAGCAGTGCGACACAAACAACAACACAGAGTTACACATGGAATAAACAAACGTACAGTCAATAACATAATAGGGGGAAAAATCTATATACATTGTGTGCAAATGAGGTGAGATTAGGGAGGTAAGGCAAAAAATAGGCCGTAGTGGCGAAGTAATTACAATTTAGCAATTAAACACTGGAGTGATAGATGTGCAGAAGATGAATGTGCAAGTAGAGATACTGGGGTGCAAAGGATAAATAAATAAATAACAATATGGGGATGAGGTAGTTGGATGGGCTATTTACAGATGGGCTATGTACAGATGCAGTGATCTGTGAGCTGCTCTGACAGCTGATGCTTAAAGTTAGTGAGGGAGATATGAGTCTACAGCTTCAGTGATTTGGTTTGGCGACGAATATGAAGCGAGGGCCAGCCAACGAGAGCATACAGGTCGCAGTGGTGGGTAGTATATGGGGCTTTAGTAAAGTAAAGTACAGCTACTCCAAAAAACTACTAAAACAGTACTTTAAAGTATTTTTACTTAAGTACTTTACCCCACTGCTTATAACAGGCAATAGTAGCAATGGCTACCTGAACTGGGTTCAACTACTATTTACTGTATTTAAGTAAGTATTTAAACAACGTTTGTTTGAAAATACTAGTAGTTAAATGTTGGAATGTATTTACAACTACTTCAAGTACTAATACATACTGTTATACATGAACATGAATACATACTGTTATACATAAACTAAAATACATGTATTTGAACCCAGGTCTGAAATGTATAGGGATGTTTTATGGGCTTCTGACCACATCCTCTATTTTGTGTATTTTTTTTCACTGATCGTCAGTTTTTTTGTACATAATGTTTCAGCCATCGTTTCCTTTGACCGAAAAGAGCTTCTGGACATCAGAACAGCGATCACTAACCTCAATTTGGATGAAGATTTCTACTTCAACGAGGCGGCAGCACAGGACATACTGCTCACCCCGGTCCAGGCCCTGATCCCCGACACTCGGAAGAGAAAGAGACTGTGACATAAAGGCTGACGTAAGGGTTGATTAAACTCCAGCGATGAGTAAATAATCCACCTCTACCCTCTGTTCTATTGGCGAATGTACAATCACTAGAGAACAAACTGGACAAGCTCCGTTTGAGACTATCCTATCAACAGGACCTGAAAAACTGCAATATCCTATGTTTCTCTGAAACATGGCTGAGCAAGGACTGAAGCTGTTTTTTCTATGCATCGGCAGGACAGAACGGCAGCGTCGGGTAAGCTCAATGGGGGTGGTACATGTCTCTTTGTAAAACAACAGCTAGTGCACGATCTCTAATATTAAGTCTCGAGGTTCTGCTCGCCTGAGTTAGAATACCTCATGATAAGCAGTAGACCATACTATTTACCAATAGAGTTTTCATCTATAGTATATTTTTCGTAACTGTCATCACAAACCGATGATGGCACTCAATGAGCTGTATAGGGCCATAAGCAAACAAGAAAATGCTCATCCAGAGGCGGCGCTCCTAGTGGCCGGTGATTTTAATGCAGGAAAACTGAAATCCGTTTGACCTTATTTCTACCAGCATGTCACCTGTGCAACTAGAGGTGAAAAAACTCCAGATCACATTTACTCCACATACAGATATGCATACAAAGCTCTCCCTCACCCTCCATTTGGCAAATCTGACCAAAACTCTATCCTCCTGATTCCTGCTTACAAGCAAAAACTCAGACAGGAAGTACCAGTGACATACTCAATAGGGAAGTGGTCCAGTGAAGTGGATGCTAAGCTACAGGACTTTCGCTAGTACAGACTGAAATATGTTCCCGGGACTCATCCAATGGTATTGAGGAGTTTACCACATCAGTCACTGGCTTCATCAATAAGTGCATCAACGATGTAATCCCTACAGTGACCCATATCCCAACCAGAAGCCATGCATTACAGTCAACATCCACATTGAGCTAAAGGCTAGAGCTGCCGCTTCCAAGGAGCGGGACACAAATCAAAGACGCTTATAGAAAATCCTGCTACGCCTTCCTGACAAACCATCAAACAGGCAAAGCATCAATACAGGGCTAAGATCAAATCTTACTACACAAGCTCTGATGCACGGATTACAATGGGAAACCCAGCCACAAGCTGCCCAGGGACGCGAGCCTACTGTACCAGACAAACTAAATATATTCTATGCTCGATTCGAGGAAGCAAAACTGAACCATGGGTGAGACCACCAGCTGTTCCGGACGACTAGGTTGACATTCCCAAGGCCGCAGGGCCAGACGAATTACCAGGACGCATACTCAGAGCATGCATTGACCAGCTAGCAAGTGTCTTCACTGACATTTTCAACCTCTCCCTGACCCAGTCTGTAATACCTACAAGTTTCAAGAAGACAACCATAGTCCCTGTGCCCGAGAACACCATGGTAACCTATCTAAATGATTATATTATTATTATACTTTGAAAGGCTGGTCATGGCTCACATCAAGACCATCATCCCAGACACCCTAGACCCACTTCGATTCACATACTTCCCCAACAGACACAATCTCTATTGCACTCCAATCTGCAAGACAGTGGTAGCCTGATCACCAACGACGATGAGACAGCCTAAATGGAGGAAGACTGAGACCTGGCAGTGTGGTGCCAGGACAACAACCTCTACTTCAATGTCAGCAAGACAAAGGAGTTGATCATGGACTACAGGAAACGGAGGGCCGAGCACACCCCCATTCACATCAATGAGGCTGTAGGGGAGAGCTTCAAGTTTCTCGGTGGCCACATCCTTAAGGACCTATCATGGTCAAAACACACCAACACAGTCGTGAAGAGGGCTCTTCTTCCAGGAGGCTGAAAAGATATGGCATTCAGATCCTCTAAAAGTTATACAGCTGCACCATCGAGAGCATCCTGACTGGCTGCATCACTGCCTGGTATGGCAACTGCTTGGCTTCCCACCGCAAGGCACTATAGAGGGTAGTGCGTACGGCCCAGTACATCACTGGGGCCAATCTATCTGCCATCCAGGACCTCTACACCAGGCGGTGTCAGAGAAAGGCCTTTTTTGACTCATCACATATGCTGCTGCTACTGTTTACTATCTGTGACTTTATTCATAGTTATATGTACACACAGTATATCTAATGATTCTATAATTCTAAAGTGAGTCTAGACAGCTGGTTTTTGTTGTTGTCCCAAAACAATTGGTTCTATTGACACCTGAGTGTAATGAATTAATACATTACACTAATAAGAAAGTGTTTAATGACAACTTGAATAATTGATCAAGTCTGAAAATGATTGATGAGACTAGTTATAAGAATAGGCCGAAGACTTATAATTCTGGCAATACAAGATAATGACAAGTTGACTACACATTACAAAATGTCCCTGTAAATTTACAGTAACATACAGAGGTGCCAGCTACATTGTAATTTTGTTTTATAGCAGGGGTGCTTTACTATGTTTTACAGTAAGAAAAACAGTCCTGTGACATGCAATGCAGAATATTACTTTGCTCTATAAAGAAAAAATAAACTTGGACCAGGACAAAGTGTAAACCATAAATATGGTTAGGCCTGCTGTTTTTTTTTTACCCTTAAAATATGTGTTGGGCAGGGAACAAAATGTAAGCCTATTCCCTCTAAAGTCCAGCAATGCAATTTTAAAAATATCCAAGTAACAAGTAATCAAATGCGATAGTCATGTTTATGCCCCGGGAGGCTTTTTCCCTCCTTTTTCAGGAACTGTTAACTGTTAACTGGACTCTCTCCTCAGTGAGGCAACATTGCGTCGTGCATTTTGGACTTTAAATTCATGATATACAGCATACCCATTGGTTCTTGAAGAATGTAACTTATAAATGCCTCATGAGCTTAGTTCAACTGCCGTACCTCATCAGAACACAAAATATAAGCTTGTTTTTACCTCAATGTATATGTCAATGTAAATGTAAACAAACACTGCATATCCTCAAAACATGGTCAAAAAAGTATAGTTTTGATACCATGGATGGTCAGTCCTTGCATCCATAGCTCTGTCTATGAATCTGAGAGTGGTTACATTTCTACAGCCCTGTCCCTCAGGTTTTTACCAAAACAGAGGCGTGGTGCCGCATAGTTACTGTTTGAACTGCAGATTGCCTCTTTAAGCTTCCATAAATGGAGCACAGAGAGCAGCTGTGGCTACAGGCTAATGGAGTGCACAAACAACTGCATTTCAGTCAGCAGCCAGAGCTTATCGTGCTGACTTTTCTTTATTTAGGTCCTGTCCCCAGGAGTACAACTCAAATAGATTTTCTAAATTCTGCGTCATATGGAAAATCGTTAGACAGCACACTACACTGCACGCACCATTATCTTACACTACCTGTTGCATACCCCCATATTGCAATGTTCATTCAGTCCCTTCCATTCCTTGAAAATGACCACATTTGACTCCCATCCGCTCACTTTGGTAACATCGACAGAAATGAACAAGACCACTGAGGCCCGAATCAATTCTAACTAACAGTGAAGGAAGTAAATATTACACAATGTTGACAAACAATGCCCCCTGGAAATGTAAACTAACTTTGAAAGAGCTCCAGATAATATTTCATTGAATTTGATAGACCAAAAAAAGACCATAGCATTGTATTCTCCTCATTCACGATAGACTCTCTGAGTGACTGTAAACCTGTAGCAAATCATCCCCCATGCTTTCCCTCTGCCAGTCACTAACCTCCAGAAAGCGAACATGACCAATGCGTTCCCTGTCACCCCCAGTGTTCCAATGATACACACGAAGAAGGCCACGATGTAGTGGACATGGTCTGGGACGTCCACCTTCTTGAAGAAGCTGTGCTGGACTTGATGCTGTTCCTCCATGTTGCTCGCCTGGCCCTGGACCATAGGGGTACCAGCATCTGTCCAGTCCACTCCAACGTGCCCCAGCTCCCTCTCGCTGGCTCTAGTCACACACTCTCTCTCCCTCTCTCAAACTCCCCCCTCTCTTTTTCTGTATCTCTCTCTCTCTCTCACACACAACCACTCTTTGTCTCCATCTGTCTCTCTATCTCAGTCCCTCCCCTCTTTCTCATCTCTCTCTCTCTCTGTCTTTCTCGCTCTCTGTCTCTCTCTCGCTCTCTCTGTCTTTCTCTCTCTCCCAGCCACCTCACGCAAAGCAGATTGAGTCCCATCACTGTGTGCTATTATGTCAGACCCATGTCATCCACCAGCTACAGGTAGCAGGCAGGCAGCAGTAGCCCGGCCACAGACAGGCAACAACCCTAACCCTAGCCCAATGACCCTAATCCTAGCCCAATGACCCTAACCGTAGCCCAACGACCCTAGCCCAACGACCCTAGCCTCAATGACCCTAACCTCAATGACCCTAGCCCAATGACCCTAACCGTAGCCCAACAACCCTAGCCCAATGACCCTAGCCTCAATGACCCAAGCCCAATGACCCTAACCCAAGCCCAATGACCCTAGCCCAATGACCCTAACCCTAGTCTAACAACCCTAGCCCAACGACCCTAACCCTAGCCCAACAACCCTAACCCTAGCCCAATGACCCTAATCCTAGCCCAATGACCCTAATCCTAGCCCAATGACCCTAACCGTAGCCCAACGACCCTAGCCCAACAACCCTAGCCTCAATGACCCTAGCCCAATGACTCTAGCCCAATGACCCTAACCCTAGTCTAACAACCCTAGCCCAATGACCCTAATCCTAGCCCAACCACCCTAACCCTAGACCAACAACCCTAGCCCAATGACCCTAATTCTAGCTCAACCACCCTAGCCCAATGCCCCTAATCCTAGCCCAATGACCCTAACCCTAGCCCAATGATGGTAAACCTAGCTTTTTGTGCGACCTGACCAATGTCACATAGACATTTGAGTTATAGATCTGTCATTCTCATTGAAAGCAAGTCTAGGAAGCGGTAGATCTGTTCTATGTGCACTTCCTGTTCTTAAGTTTTGTTTTTGCATCTTTTACTTTCGGTTTTGTACACCAGCTTCAAACAGCTGGTAATACAATATTTTCGGTGATGGAAAAGGTATTTCACAGCAGTTTCGATTGTACATACATTTTCTACAATATTCTTACTTGTTTTGTCACATTAACTGAAATTAGGCAAACAATTTGAATTTGAGCAACCAGGAAATATGGGTGCAATTTCCGCATAGTGCACCTTTAATATACACTATATATACACAAGTATGTGGACACCCCTTCAAATGAGTTGCTGTTCGGGACCGCTGTGTGCTGAAGCATGTTAAAATCGTCTGTTCTTGGTTGCAACACACACTACCGAGTTCCAAACAGACCCATGACCTTAACCCCATCGAAAACCTTTGGGATGAATCCGACTGTGAACCAGGCCTAATCACCCAACATCAGTGCCCAACCTCACTAATGCTCTTGTGGCTGAATGGAAGCAAGTCCCCGCAGCAATGTTCCAACATCTAGTGGAAAGCCTTCTCAGAAGAGAGGCAGCTGTTCATAGCACCAAAGGAGGGACCAACTCCATATTAATGCCCATGATTTTGGAATGAGATGTTTGCTGAGCAGGTGTCCACATACTTTTGGTAATGTAGTGTATCTGAATATAGTTACTTAATGTGATTTTGTAGTCATTACTCAAACCGATAGTCACAGTGACCCTGAGGGTCTGTATCACAACCAGCTGTGATTGGGAGTCCCATAGGACAGGGCACAATTGACCCAGCGTAGTCTGCGTTTGGTCCGTGTAGGCATCATTGTAAATAAAAATGTGTTGTTAACTGACATGCCTAGTTAAGTAAAGGTAAAAAAAAAAATGTTTTTAAATATGTAAAAGGGAAGCGGTTCCAAACTGGGGTCGCGACCCCATATTATAATACCTTACACATCTAAATGAAAATTATTCAAATCTAAAAGATCTAATTCAACCAGAGAGCGCCCTTAGATTATGGGAAAAGGCCGCCCTTGACCGTTGCACTTGAATCATTCCCATGGTGAATGGCTAGGCCGGCTACACTATGAAACCACACACTATTGCAGAGACTTTGATATTACCTGCCGCAATTGATATGGTGAAAACAATGTTTAAGGAGACGGAGGCACAGACACTCCTATGAATACCTTTGTCAGATAACATTTACATTACATTTAAGTCATTTAGCAGACGCTCTTATCCAGAGCGACTTACAAATTGGATAATACTGTTATATGAAGAATGTATGCTATCGTTAGCAATCAAGAGGAAACTGACTGAACGACTCAAACTCCCCGGTTTATGCTCTCCAAATGGACGTTAGCTGTGAGGAGCCGAGACACGCATGCATTGACTTTTGTTCGCGATACATGTCGGGGGATGCTATTCACGAGGACCTATTTTTCCGTATCACGATTGCCGAGCATGAAACGGCACAGGGGATGTTCAATGTGCTGTGTGGCTACATTGACGAAAAACAGATTCCATGAGATCGAATGTTGGGCTTTTGCACAGATAGGACATTGATGGTGGGACGGCGGTCAAGCCTCTGCACTCTAGTTATGAATGAGTCTCCCTCTGCCATATGGACGCATTGTATGATACATAGCAATTGGCGGCAAAAGAGCTGAGCACAGAACTCGGTGATATACTGCAGCTGCGCGCACGCCTTTGCGCAAAACGATGTGGAGATATGCATGCAGGGAAAATACAAAAACATTCTACAGATTAGTGACCGAATCAGTGGATTCAGAGGGAATAATTCTAATTGGAGAGTCTTTCAAACACGAACCCCTTTCCCTCGGCAGTGCATGTTTCTAACAGAAAACAGCATCACTATGTGTCCCACACGAGTGATGACTGCTCAAATCCAACGCCTGGAAGAGCACTTTGGGACATACTTCACAATCCGTTTGACTGTGATCCTGGCTCAGTTGACATGTCGGTAAGTATAATCGAACAGCTGATCGAGCTGTCATTTGACCAAATGCATTCACGGGTCACTACGGAATTTTGGTTCCTGGCTCAAAGGGAATAATACCCCCTGAGCTTTAAATACCGCGTTCAAAACAACTGGGAACTCGGAACTGGGAACTCTGAAATCAATTCAATTCAAGGTGTTTTATTTGCATGGGAAACATATGTTAACATTGCCAAAGCAAATGAAGTAGAGAATATCCAAAAGTGAAATAAAGAATAAAAATGAAAAGGATGAATGAAAATTACACTCACAGAAGTTCCAAAAGAATAAAGACATTTCAAATGTCATATTATGTATATATATACATTGTTGTAACGATGTGCAAATGGTTAAAGTAAAAAAGGGGAAATAAATAAACATAAATATGGGTTGAATTTACAATGGTGTTTGTTCTTCACTGGTTGCCCTTTTCTTGTGGCAACAGGTCACATCTTGCTGCTGTGATGGCACAGTGTGGTATTTCACCCAGTAGATATGGGAGTTTATCAAAATCGTGTTTGTTTCGAATTCTTTGTGGATCTGTGTAATCTGAGGGAAACATGTGTCTCTAATATGGACATACATTTGGCAGGAGGTTAGGAAGTGCAGCTCAGTTTCCATCTCATTTTGTGTGCAGTGTGCACATAGCCTGTCTTCTCTTGAGAGCCAGGTCTGCCTACGGTGGCCTTTCTCAATAGCAAGGCTATGCTCACTAAGTCTGTACATAGACAAAGCTTTCCTTAAGTTTGGGTCAGTCACAGTGGTCAGGTATTCTGCCACTGTGTACTCTCTGTTTAGGGCCAAATAGCATTCTAGTTTGTTCTGTTTTTTGTTAATTCTTTCCAATGTGTCAAGTAATTATCTTTTTGTTTTCTCCTGATTTGGTTGGGTCTAATTGTGTTGCTGTGTTGGGACTCTGTGGGGTCTGTTTGTGTTTGTGTTTGTGAACTTGCCTAAGGGACTCTTCTCCAGGTTCATCTCTCTGTAGGTGATGAATTTGTTATGGAAGGTTTGGGAATCGCTTCCTTTTAGGTGGTTGTAGAATTTAACAGCTCTTTACTGGATTTTGATAATTAGCAGGTATCTGCCTAATTCTGCTTTACATGCATTATTTGGTATTTTACGTTGTACACAGGATACTTTTGCAGAATTCTGCATGCAGAGTATCAATTTGGTGTTTGTCCCATTTTGTGAATTCTTGGTTGGTGAGTGGACCCCAGACCTCACAACCATAAAGGGCAATGGGTTCTATAACTTATTCAAGTATTTTTTAGCCAGATCCTAATTAGTATGTCGAATTTTATGTTCCTTTTGATGGCATAGAAGGCCCTTCTTGCCTTGTCTCTCAGATAGTTCAAAGCTTTGTGGAAGTTACCTGTGGCACTGATGTTTAAGCCGAGGTATGTATCGTTTTTTGTGTGCTCTAGGGCAACGATGTCTAGATGGAATTTGTATTTGTGGGTCCTGGCAACTGGACCTTTTTTGGAACAACATTATTTTTGTCTTACTGAGATTTACTGTCAGGGCCCAGGTCTGTCAGGGCCCAGGTCTGTCAGGGCCCAGGTCTGTCAGGGCCCAGGTCTGTCATGGCCCAGGTCTGTCAGGGCCCAGGACTGACAGAATCTGTGAAGAAGATCTAGGTGCTGCTGTAGGCCCTCCTTGGTTGGGGACAGAAGCACCAGATCATCAGCAAACAGTAGACATTTGACTTCAGATTCTAGTAGGGTGAGGCCGGATGCTGCAGATTGTTGATATATACGTTGAAGAGGGTTAATCTGCATCCCTGTCTCACCCCACGGCCCTGTGGGAAGAAATATATGTGTTTGTTGCCAATTTTAACCGCACACATGTTGTTTGTGTACATGGATTTTATAATGTTGAATGTTTTTCCCCCAAAACCACTTTCCATCAATTTGTATAGCAGACCCTCATGCCAAATTGTGTCAAAGGCTTTTTTGAAATCAACAAAGCATGAGAAGACTTTGCCTTTGTTTTGGTTTGTTTGTCAATTAGGGTGTGCAGGGTGAATATGTGATGTGTCGTACGATAATTTGGTAAAAAGCCAATTTGACATTTGCTCAGTACATTGATTTCACTGAGAAAATGTACGAGTCTGCTGTTAATGATAATGCAGAGGATTTTCCCAAGGTTGCTGTTGACACATATCCCATGGTAGTTAATTGGGGTCAAATTTGTCTCCACTTTTGTGGATTAGGGTGATCAGTCCTTGGTTCCAAATATTAGGGAAGATGCCAGAGCTGATGATGATGTTAAAGAGTTTAAGTATAGACAATTAGAATTTGTTGTCTGTATATTTTATCATTTCATTGAGGATACCATCAACACCACAGGCCTGTTGGAGGGTTTCATTTTGTCCTGTAGTTCATTCAAGGTATTTGGAGACTCCAGTGGGTTCTGGTAGTCTTTAATATTTCATTCTAAGATTTGTATTTGATCATGTATATATTTTTGCTGTTTGTTCTTTGTTATAGAGCCAAAAAGGTTGGAGAAGTGGTTTACCCATGTAACGGTCCTGACCAGTTTTATGTTGTTTTTGTATGTGTAATTGGTCAGGGCGTTAGTTTTGGGTGGGCAGTCTATGTTATCTGTTTCTATGTTGGTTTTGGGTTACCTGGTATGGCTCTTGATTAGAGGCAGGTGGTTTGCGTTTTCCTCTAATTAAGAGTCATATTTAGGTAGGGCGTTCTCACTGTTTGTTTGTGGGTGATTGTCTCCTGTGTCGTCAAATGTATTTTCCATACGGGACTGTTTGGCTGTTCGTTTCGTTTTCGATGTCGTCTGTTTCCTGTCCGTGAGTTTACGTTTAGTTATGTAAGTTTATGTTCAGGTTTCGTCTACGTCGTTTTCTTGTTTTGTAGTTTTGAAAGTGTTTTGTTTTGTTTCGTGTGGCCGTCGTATTTATAATAAAGATGGCTTATTTCCCTGAAGCTGCGTTTTGGTCTGAAGATCCTTCTCTCCTCACCTCGTCCGAGGATGAGGAGAGCGACAGCCTTAACAGAATCACCCACCACGCTAAGACCAAGCGGCAAGGGAAAACGAAACGGAGTAAGGGACAGGAGAAGAAAGAGCAATGGACATGGGATGATTTATTGGATGGTAAAGGTGTCTACACATGGGAGGAGATCCTGGCTGGTAGGGATCGCCTCCCATGGGAACAGTTGGAGGCACTGAGGAGAGCAGAGGCTACCGGAGAGAGGAACCGGAGCTATGAGGGAACGAGTCTGGCACGGAAGCCCAAAAAGCCCGTAAGTAATTCCCAAAAATTTCTTGGGAGGGGGCTAGGAGGTAGTGGGCCAAGGGCAGGTAGGAGACCTGCGCCCACTTCCCAGGCTTACCGTGGAGAGCGGGAGTACGGGCAGGCGCCGTGTTACGCAGTAGAGCGCACGGTGTCTCCTGTACGAGTGCATAGCCCAGTGCGGGTTATTCCACCTCCCCGCACTGGTAGGGCTAGATTGGGTATTGAGCCAGGTGTCATGAGGCCGGCTCAACGCGTCTGGTCTCCAGTGCGTCTCCTCGGGCCGGCATACATGGCACCTGCCTTACGCATGGTTTCCCCGGTTCGCCTACATAGCCCGGTGCGGGTTATTCCACCTCCCCGCACTGGTCGGGCAACCGGGAGCATTCAACCAGGTAAGGTTGGGCAGGCTCAATGCTCAAGAGAGCCAGTACGCCTCCACGGTCCGGTATTTCCGGCGCCACCTCCCCGCCCCAGCCTAGTACCTACAGTGTTTACACTACGCACTAGGCTACCAGTGCGTATCCTGAGCCCTGTTCCTCCTCCACGCACTCTCCCTGTAGTGCGTGTATCTAGCCCGGTGCCTCCAGTTCCGGCACCACGCACTAAGCCACCTGTGCGTCTCCAGAGCCCTGAACACACTGTATCTTCTCCCCCTACTAATCCTGATGTGCTTGTCCTCAGCCCGGTGTCACCAGTGCCGGTACCTCGCATCATGGATAGAGTAGGCTTTGAGAGTACAGTGTGCCCTGTCCCTGCTCCCCGCACTAGTAGGAAGGTGCTTATCCTTAGCCCGGTGCCTCCAGTTCCGGCACCACGCACCAGGTCTACAGTGCGCCGTATCCGGCCAGAGCCATCCGTCTCCCCAGCGCCATCTGAGCCATCCGTCTCCCCAGCGCCGTCTGAGCCATCCGTCTCCCCAGCGCCATCTGAGCCATCCGTCTCCCCAGCGCCGTCTGAGCCATCCGTCTGCCAGGAGCCTGCAAAGCCGCCCGTCTGCCATGAGCCTGCAAAGCCGCCCGTCTGCCATGAGCCTACAGAGCCGCCCGCCAGACAGGATCTGCCAGAGCCGCCCGCCAGACAGGAGCCGCTAGAGCCGCCCGCCAGACAGGATCTGCCAGAGCCGCCCGCCAGACAGGATCTGCCAGAGCCGCCCGCCAGACAGGATCTGCCAGAGCCGCCCGCCAGACAGGATCTGCCAGAGCCGCCCGCCAGACAGGATCTGCCAGAGCCGCCAGCCAGACAGGATCTGCCAGAGCCGCCAACCAGACAGGATCTGCCAGAGCCGCCAACCAGACAGGATCTGCCAGAGCCGCCAACCAGACAGGATCTGCCAGAGCCGCCAACCAGACAGGATCTGCCAGAGCCGCCAACCAGACAGGATCTGCCAGAGCCGCCAACCAGACAGGATCTGCCAGAGCCGTCAGAGAGCCATGAGCAGCCAGAGCCGTCAGAGAGCCATGAGCAGCCAGAGCCGTCAGAGAGCCATGAGCAGCCAGAGCCGTCAGAGAGCCATGAGCAGCCAGAGCCGTCAGAGAGCCATGAGCAGCCAGAGCCGTCAGAGAGCCATGAGCAGCCAGAGCCGTCAGAGAGCCATGAGCGCCGAGAGCCGTCAGCCTGCCATGAGCGTCGAGAGCCGTCAGCCTGCCATGAGCGTCGAGAGCCGTCAGCCTGCCATGAGCGTCGAGAGCCGTCAGCCTGCCATGAGCGTCGAGAGCCGTCAGCCTGCCATGAGCGTCGAGAGCCGTCAGCCTGCCATGAGCGTCGAGAGCCGTCAGCCTGCCATGAGCGTCGAGAGCCGTCAGCCTGCCATGAGCGTCGAGAGCCGTCAGCCTGCCATGAGCGTCGAGAGCCGTCAGCCTGCCATGAGCGTCGAGAGCCGTCAGCCTGCCATGAGCGTCGAGAGCCGTCAGCCTGCATAGACCTGCCAGAGTCCCTCAGCCAGGATCTGCCCCTTGTCCCGGTGCTGCCCCTTGTCCCGGTGCTGCCCCTTGTCCCGGTGCTGCCCCTTGTCCCGGTGCTGCCCCTTGTCCCGGTGCTGCCCCTTGTCCCGGTGCTGCCCCTTGTCCCGGTGCTGCCCCTTGTCCCGGTGCTGGATGTTTATTTAGGGGATGTGAGTTTTAGGGTGGGCATTGGGAGGGGAAGACAAAAACGGGGAGTGACTATGGTGGTGTGGGGACAGCGTCCAGAGCCGGAGCCACCACCGTGGTCACCTGCCCACCCAGACCCTCCCCTGGACTTTGTGCTGGTGCGCCCGGAGTTCGCACCTTGAGGGGGGGGTTATGTAACGGTCCTGACCAGTTTTATGTTGTTTTTGTATGTGTAATTGGTCAGGGCGTTAGTTTTGGGTGGGCAGTCTATGTTATCTGTTTCTATGTTGGTTTTGGGTTACCTGGTATGGCTCTTGATTAGAGGCAGGTGGTTTGCGTTTTCCTCTAATTAAGAGTCATATTTAGGTAGGGCGTTCTCACTGTTTGTTTGTGGGTGATTGTCTCCTGTGTCGTCAAATGTATTTTCCATACGGGACTGTTTGGCTGTTCGTTTCGTTTTCGATGTCGTCTGTTTCCTGTCCGTGAGTTTACGTTTAGTTATGTAAGTTTATGTTCAGGTTTCGTCAACGTCGTTTTCTTGTTTTGTAGTTTTGAAAGTGTTTTGTTTTGTTTCGTGTTGCCGTCGTATTTATAATAAAGATGGCTTATTTCCCTGAAGCTGCGTTTTGGTCTGAAGATCCTTCTCTCCTCACCTCGTCCGAGGATGAGGAGAGCGACAGCCTTAACAACCCATGCATCTTCATTTTGGATAGATAACTCTTCATGTTGTTGTTTGTTTAGCGTTTTCCAATTTTTCCAGAAGTGGTTAGAGTCTATAGATTCTTCAATTACATTGAGCTGATTTCTGACGTGCTGTTCCTTCTTTTTCCGTAGTGTATTTCTGTATTGTTTTAGTGATTCACCATAGTGAAGGCGTAGACTCAGGTTTTCTGTATTGTTTTAGGGATTCACCTTAGTGAAGGTGTAGACTCGGGTTTTCTGTATTGTTTTAGGGATTCACCATAGTGAAGGTGTAGACTCAGGTTTTCTGTATTGTTTTAGGGATTCACCATAGTGAAGGTGTAGACTCAGGTTTTCTGTATTGTTTTAGGGATTCACCATAGTGAAGGCGTAGACTCAGGTTTTCTGTATTGTTTTAGTGATTCACCATAGTGAAGGCGTAGACTCAGGTTTTCTGTATTGTTTTAGTGATTCACCATAGTGAAGGCGTAGACTCAGGTTTTCTGTATTGTTTTAGTGATTCACCATAGTGAAGGTGTAGACTCAGGTTTTCTGTATTGTTTTAGTGATTCACCATAGTGAAGGTGTAGACTCAGGTTTTCTGGGTCTCTATGTTTTTGCTTGGACAGGTTTCTCAATTTCTTTCTTAGGTTTTTATATTCTTCATCAAACCATTTGTCATTGTTATTCATTTTCTTTGTTTTTCTGTTTGAAATGTTTAGATTTGATAGGGAAGCTGAGAGGTCAAATATACTGTTTTGGTTTTCTACTGACAAGTTTACACCTTCACCATTATATCGGAACGTTTTGTCCAGGAAGTTGTCTAAAAGGGATTGAATTTGTTGTTGCCTAATTGTTTTTGGTAGGTTTCCACACTACTTTCCTTCCATCTATAGTATTTCTTAATATTACTCAGTTCCTTTGGCTTTGATGCCTCATGATTGAGTATTGCTCTGTTCAAGTAGACTGTGATTTTGATGGGATCTGATAGGAGTGTCAGTGGGCTGACTGTGAACGCTCTGAGAGACTCTGGGTTGAGGTCAGTGATAAAATAGTCTACAGTACTACTGCCAAGAGATGAGCTATAGGTGTATCTAGCATAGGAGTCCCCTCGAAGCCTACCATTGACTATGTACATACCCAACGTGCGACAGAGCTGCAGGAGTTGTGACCTGTTTTTGTTGGCTATGTTGTCATAGCCAACAATATGCCTATATGCCTAGTTGGGCAGTGAATGCAGTGAATGCTGTCACCTCCAGGAAGGTGTTTGTCCCCCTGTGTGCTGAGGGTGTCAGGTTCTTGTCCGGTTCTGGCATTTAGGTTGCCACAGACTAGTACATGTCCATGGGCCTGGAAATGATTGATTTCCCTCTCCAGGATGGAGAAGCTGTGTTCATTAAAGTTTGGGGATTATAGGTAGCACACAGGAGGAAATTGTTCTCTGTTGAGATCATTTCCTTTTGAATTTCTAGCCAAATGTAAAATGTTCCTGTTTTAGGTCTGCATACCCCCTGAGTCCCTTCCCTGTTTCACACCTGGTAGTTTGGTGGATGGGACTACCAGCTCTTTGCAACCTAGAGGGCAACCAGTGGGTCCGTCTCATCTATGCCATGTTTGTTGTAGGATGACAATGTCTGTATTTCTGATTTCTTTGATGAAGTCTGGGTTCCTGTTCTTTAAGCCAAAGGCAGATGACCTCAGGCCTTGGATATTCCAGGATGAGATAGTGAAGGCTTTGAGTTCCATAAAGTGTCCAATGTTGTTAGTCGTGTGGTTTGTCCTCAGGATAGTTAGTGTAAGCAGAGCCTGCTGAGCCTCTGGTACATTCCACTGGCTTGGGCTAGTGTAAGAGTGGGGGTTGGGCCTGTTTGCCCCCTCACTCCCTGGGTGTATGTGTGACTTCCATGTTGAGGCCCTCTTTGCGGGACAGGGGGCATGGGGTGGGCAGGAGGGGCATAGGTCTGATCTGAGGGGGCCTAAATGGGATGTGGGCATGGTTGACTTGGGGGGGATGTTGATTGGTTGGGGTTGGAGTGTGGATGTGGCTGGTGGTGTTGTGGTCTGGATGTAGGTCCTCTCAGCGTGGGTCCTCTATGTGTAGGTCCGGGGGGGTCTCGCTGGTCTGGGCGGGGTGTCTATTGATCTGTTGCTCCTGTGTGAAGTTTTGGGGGCAGAGTTTGAGAGCGATGTCCTTTAGGGTCCGGGAAAAGATGGGCACTGCTGCCTTGTATAGCTGGACCTGGTCGTAAAGGCTGTTCAAGTCCAGGGTGGAGTGGTGGGCCAGGAAAACATTTGGTTTTGAGGCACATTCACAAGGAAATACATTGTATGGTAGCAGGCTGGATGTATTTTCGTGGTAGCAGGTTGGAGATTGTGCGTTGAGGAAAGTAGAAGAAGCTTTTTCAATCACTCCCTTGAGTGCTGTGGCCACTCTTTCCTCCTGTGTTCTCAGGTCGTTTGTGCCTGTGTGTATTATTATGTGACTAGGTGAACCTAGTTGGTCCTCCAACAGAAGGTCTAGGATGCGCTGGGTGTATTATTATGTGGCTAGGTGAACCTAGTTGGTCCTCAGACAGAAGGTCTAGGGGGCGCTGGGTGAACCTAGTTGGTCCTCAGACAGAAGGTCTAGGGGGCGCTGGGTGAACCTAGTTGGTCCTCAGACAGAAGGTCTAGGATGCGCTGGGTGTATTATTATGTGGCTGGGTGAACCTAGTTTGTCCTCAGACAGAAGGTCTAGGGGCGCTGGGTGTTTGGACACCAGAGTTTAGACACTCTGTGTTTGGGAAAAAGTTTTTTTTCTTGTATATATTTCCCATTTGAGTCCATAAGGAGTACAATCTGTGTCTTGTGTTTGTCCTCAGTGGGTGTGGGGGGGTTGTCAGGAGGGCTACCAGGGTGGCTGATAGGGGTGGTGCTCAGAGGGGGAGGGGTCTCCTGGGCTTGGGGTTCTTCATTTGTCTGTTCTGCTGTGATGTAGACGCTATGGTCAGGGTCTGGTGTGGACTGTTCTGCTGTGGTGTCGATGCAATGGTCAGGGTCTGGGGTGAACTGTTCTGCTGTGATGTCAAGGCTACGGTCAGGGTCTGGGGTGGGCTGTTCTGCTGTGGTGTCGATGCTATGGTCAGGGTCTGGGGTGAACTGTTCTGCTGTGGTGTAGACGCTATGGTCTGGGTCTGGGATGGACTGTTCTGCTGTGGTGTCAAGGCTATGGTCAGGGTCTGGGGTGAACTGTTCTGCTGTGGTGTCGACGCCATGGTCAGGGTCTGGTGTGGACTGTTCTGCTGTGGTGTCGAGACTTTTGTCGGGAGTTGAGGTGGGCTGTTCTGCTGGCTTCTCTGTGGGGGGTGGCCACCTCTCTAATGGGTTGTTCTCTGTCACACGCCATCCCCCTTCTACCTCTCCTCCAGGAGTCTGATCCTTTCCTCTAGTGCTCTGTTCTTCTCCTGCTCCTGCTCTTTCTCCTGTAGATGTTGTCTCACTACAGTCCAGAGTGCAGATATGTCTCTCTCCACCTCCAGCTCTCCAGGTCTAGTTAAGGGGGTGTTGTTGTACTGGACTATTGTCTGGATCTGTGCTGACTGGAGTGGAATCACCTGCTGTTCCAGCTCCACCTGCCTTACCTCCAGCTGGGTGAATGTATCCTTCATCTCAATGAGGGAGTATTACTCTGTGCTGGTAGGTTGACTTTCCACTTGGGGTTGCTCGTGTGTGGGGTTTTTGAAATGAAGAGGTCTGGTCTGACCCACTCTGTGTGGGGGTATCTTTCTCAAGGGAAAGCTTCTCCTGCTGAGCTATTTCTTTGATTAGGTGAAAGTCCAGCTGAAACTGTTTGCGGTTGCCCTGTACCAATACTGTTCCAGACTTATAGAGATTTATATTAGCTGACTCAGAGTCCTCGTTGTCTAGTATCCTGAGTTTCCACCCATCAGTCGAACAGAGGGGTAGTGTGTTAATATAGCACTGTGCCATGCCAGGGGATGGTCTGTATGGAATATAAGGTTGCTTATGTTCCCATTTTTATAACAGTCAGCAACAAGTGTCTCTTGATTTTCCATAAGGAGCTTCATTTTGTACTCTTCGTGTTTTATTATTCTTTACATACGAGGGTAATGTATTTGAATTACCTCTGAACAGTGGGAGGGTGCTTCTAAGGCCTCTCCATTTGGTTGGGGCTCTCCTGCCATTGTTGGGCTCAAGGGCTTTGACACCTCTCACTTGACACGCCAGTACTAATTGAAGTTGTATCAAGCTTGGTAGCCTTAATTTAGCATTCAATCCTTATAAAATATATAATTGTAATGTATTTTTCTTTTTGGCTTTTGGAAATAAAATATAGCTTCAGACGGAATATTACTCACTCAGTTCCAGGTTGGATGGTGTTTTCAGGTTTCTGTTTGTATGACAGAGCATTTGCTGTATAGCTTGGGAATAATCATCTTTGGTAATTGTAAGCCTTCCAGGTAAATCCGTCCAAAATCAGGTTGTAGGTTTTGAGTTTTGATTTGGAGTGAAGGTTAAGTTGTGGAGGGTAGCATCCTGTATAAGTCCTTGCTGAAAAATCCAAGTTTATCTAACTCTAAATCTATATTTTTTAAGAACATGCTGAAAAATGCAGGAGCTCATCTGCTCATGACCTCTCGGTCTCTCTTTCTCTCAAATATCAGACTTCAGTGCATTCAACACAACTGGGAACTCTGAAAAAAACTATCTCCAACTTGGAAAAATAGTTTTGAACGGTCATCCATCACGGAAGTTGAGGCCTCTTTCTAGAGCTCCGACTTTCCGAAGATCACTGACGTCATAATTTGACCTCGTATTTTTCAGAGTTCCCAGTTGCCTTGAAAGCATCATCAGTGCTCTCGTCGGCGTTACTCCCAAATATCCATGTTGGATGTCACAGCAGAGATCAGGTGCGCATTGTAGACCACGCCCCATGATTTTGAGAAACTCCGACACGTCATGCATCCAGCCCACCCATCTCATTAGTGGTGGTGAGATAAGAGACATTATGTCAGACTTATTTACAATTGACTGTCATAGTCCCACATTCAAATTATGTGATGGTGAGTTGAGAAGACAATCAGAAATACTGTTAGAATGTTTTTGAAATGACTGCCATAGCTCTAAATAATAAAGTAAACATTGGTTGTTAATTACATAAATTTGTTCACATGGTTGGGGTCGCAAGAATTTTGAGACATCAAAATGGGGTCGTGCCCAAAAAAGTTTGGGAACCCCTGCTGTAGGGGAACCAGATTTGATTCACGCCCCCACTAAGCCAATATACAGTGAGCTCAAAAAGTATTGAAATTCAATTATGTCTATTATAGTAGTTAAAAGTTTAATATTTGGTCCCATATTCATATCACCCAAAGTCTACATCAAGATTGTGACTCTACAATATTGTTGGATGCATTTTCTGTTTGTTTTGGTTGTGTTTCAGATTTTTTGGGGCCCAATACAAATGAATGGTAAATAATGTATTGTGTTATTTTGGAGTCACTTTTATTGTAAATAAGAATATAATATGTTTCTAAACACTTCCACATTAATGTGGATGCTACCATGATTACAGATAATCCTGAATGAATCATGAATAATGATGAGTGAGAAAGTTACAAAGGCATAAATATCATACCCCCCAAAAATGCTAACTTCCCCTGTTATTGTAATGGAGAGAGGTTAGCATGTCTTGGGGGTATGATATTTGTGCATCTGAAACTTTCTGTCATCCTTATTCACAATTAATTCAAGGCTAATCAATTTTATTTTCCAATGATTGCATGTTAGCAAGAAGAATGGAAGGCTTTGGAGTTTACTCGCTGGCCTCCAGATTCTCAGAAGGGTGCCCGATCTGCTGCCTCTTTTCGGAGTCCTTTCTTCATGCAAAAGGCGTGGATCTGGGCCTGTTCCAGTGAAAGCAGGATATCCTTCTTGTCGGACTCCTTAAAGGAAAAAGTTTCTACCAGTCCGCGGTGAGTAATCGATTTTCTGATGTCCAGAAGGTATTTTCGGTCATAAGACACGGTTGCAGCTACATTATGTACAAAAGAAGTAAAAAAATAAGTTACACAAAAAGCAAAAAAAGAGACAAAATTGCACAATTGGTTGAGAGAATGTAAAACGTCAGCCATGTTCTTCGGCGCCATCACTATCTATATATATATAGTGAGAGAGAGCGAGAATATCCAAGGCCTGAGGTCATCTGCCTTTGGCCTAAAGAGCAGGAACCTGGACTTCGGAAATACAGAAATTGTCATCCTACAAGAAACATGGTATAGAGGAGATGGACCCACTGGTTGCCCCCTAGGTTACAAAGAGCTGGCAGCCCAATCCGCCAAACTACCAGGTGTGAAACAGGGAAGTGACTCAGTGTAAGGACCGACGCTGGAGATGAGAAGCAGGTACGGGGAGTCAAACATTTAATGCAGAACAGACAGGTAACAGTACAGGAACAGCACACACGTAAACAAAGACAAATGACAATTAATGCTGAAGCAGGGAACAGAGCGGGGAACCAGACAGATATAGGGAAGGTAATGACAGAGGTGATTGAGTCCAGGTGAGTCCAATAATCGCTGACGCGCGTGACATGGGGATAGCAGGTGTGCGTAATGATGATCGCTAGGGAGCTTGGCACCCTCGCGCGCCAGAGGGGAAGAGCGGGAGCAGGCGTGACACTCAGGGGGTATATACTAATTTGGTATAGAGCAGACCTAACATTCTATTAAATTAATAAAAACAGGACCATTTTACATTTGGTTTTAAAATCAAAAGGAAATTATCTCAACAGAGAAAAATGCCCTCCTATGTGTTACCTATATCCCCTCACTAGAATCCCCATACTTTAATGAAGACAGCTTCTCCATCCTGGAGGGGGAAATCAATCAATTCCAGGCCCAGGGACATGTACTAGTCTGTGGCAACCTAAATACAGGAACTGGACAAGAACCTGACACCCTCAGCACACAGGGGGACAAACACCTACCTGGAGGTGACAGCATTCACTGCCCCATATGCCCCCCTAGGCACAACTACGACAACATAATCAACAAAAACAGGTCACAACTCCTGCAGCTCTGTCCTGCAGCTCTGTCGCACGTTGGGTATGTACATAGTCAATGGTAGGCTTCGAGGGGACTCCTATGCTAGATACACCTATACACCATCTCTTGGCATTTGTACTGTAGACTATTTTATCACTGACCTCAACCCAGAGTCTCTCAGAGCGTTCACAGTCAGCCCACTGACACTCCTATCAGATCACAGCAAAATCACAGTCTACTTGAACAGAGCAATACTCAATCATGAGGCATCAAAGCCAAAGGAACTGAGTAATATTAAGAAATGCTATGGATGGAAGGAAAGTAGTGTGAAAACCTACCAAAAACAATTAGGCAACAATAAATTCAATCCCTTTTAGACAACTTCCTGGACAAAACGTTCCGACATAATGGTGAAGGTGTAAACTTGGCAGTAGAAAACCAAAAAAGTATATTTGACCTCTCAGCGTCCCTATCAAATCTAAAAATTTCAAACAGAAAACCAAAGAAAATTAACAACAATGATAAATGGTTTGATGAAGAATGCAAAAACCTAAGAAAGAAATTGAGAAACCTATCCAACCAAAAACATAGAGACCCAGAAAACCTGAGTCTACACCTTCACTATGGTGAATCACTGAAACAATACAGAAAACCTGAGTCTACGCCTTCACTATGGTGAATCACTGAAACAATACAGAAAACCTGAGTCTACACCTTCACTATGGTGAATCACTAAAACAATACAAAAATACACTACGGAAAAAGAAGGAACAGCAGGTCAGAAATCAGCTCAATGTAATTGAAGAATCCATAGACTCCAACCACTTCTGGGAAAATTGGAAAACGCTAAACAAACAACAACACGAAGAGTTATCTATCCAAAACTGAGATGAATGGGTAAACCACTCCTCCAATCTTTTTGGCCGTATAACAAAGAACAAACAGCAAAAAAAAAAATAATAAACTATTAAAGACTACCAGAACCCACTGGATTCTCCAATAACATTTGAATGAACTACAGGACAAAATAAAAACCCACAAACCCCAAAAAAGGCCTGTGTTGATGGTATCCTCAATGAAATGATCAAGTAAACAGACAACAAATTCCAATTGGCTATACTTAAACTCTTTAACATCATTATCAGCTCTGGCATCTTCCCCAAGGACTGATCACCCCAATAACTACAATGGGATATGTGTCAACGGCAACCTTGGGAAAATCCTCTGCATTATCATTAACAGCAGACTAGTTAATTTCCTCGGTGAAAACAATGTACTGAGCAAATGTCAAATTGGCTTTTTACCAAATTTCCGTATGACAGATCAAGGAATTCACCCTGTAAACCCTTATTGACAAACAGACAAACCAAGACAAAGGCAAAGTCTTCTAATGCTTTGTTGAGTTCAATAAAGCTTTTGACTCAATTTGGCATGAGGGTCTGCAATACAAATTTATGGAAAGTGGTGTGGGGGAAAAACATTCATCATTATAAAATCCATGTACACAAACAATAAGTGTGCAGTTAAAATTGGCAAAAAATACACACATTACATTCCACAGGGCCATGGGGTGAGACAGGGATGCAGATTAAGCCTCACCCTCTTCAACGTATATATCAACGAATTGGCGAAAGCACTAGAACAGTCTGCAGCACCCGGCCTCACCCTACTAGCATCTGAAGTCAAATGTCTACTGTTTGCTGATGATCTGGTGCTTCTGTCACCAACCAAGGAGTGCCAACAGCAGCACCTAGATCTTCTTCACAGATTCTGTCAGTCCTGGGCCCTGACAGTAAATCCCAGTAAGACAAAAATAAGGTGTTCCAAAAAAGGTCCAGTTGCCAGGACAACAAATACATATTCCATCTAGACATCGTTGCCCTAGAGCACACAAAAAAACTATACATACCTCGGCCTAAACATCAGCGCCACAGGTATCTTCCACAAAGCTTTGAACGAGCTGAAAGACAAAGAAAGAAGGGCCTTCTATGTCATCAAAAGGAAAATAAAATTCAACATACCATTTAGGATCTGGCTAAAAAATACTTGAATAAGTTATAGAACCCATTGCACTTTATGGTTGTGAGGTCTGGGGTCCACTCACCAACCAAGAATTCACAAAATTGGACAAACACCAAATTGAGTCTCTGCATGCAGAATTCTGCAAAAATATTCTCAGTGTACAACGTAAAACACCAAATAATGCATGCAGAGCAGAATTAGGCCAATACCCGCTAATTTTCAAAATCCAGTGAAGAGTCGTTAAATTCTACAACCACCTAAAAGGAAGCGATTCCCAAACCTTCCAAAACAAAGCCATCACCTACAGAGAGGAGAACCTGGAGAAGAGTCCCCTAAGCAAGCTGGTCCTGGGGCTCTGTTCACAAACACAAACAGACCCCACAGAGTCCCAGGACAGCAACACAATTAGACCCAACCAAATCAGGAGAAAACAAAAAGATAATTACTTTACACATTGAAAAGAATTAACAAAAAAACATAGCAAACTAGAATGCTATTTGGCCCTAAACAGAGAGTACACAGAGGCAGAATACCTGACCACTGTGACTGACCCAAACTTAAGGAAAGCTTTGACTATGTACAGACTCAGTGAACATAGCCTTGCTATTGAGAAAGGCCACCATAGGCAGACCTGGCTCTCAAGAGAAGACAGGCTATGTGCAACGCTGCCCACAAAATGAGGTGGAAACTGAGCTGCACTTCCTAACCTCCTGCCCAATGTATGACCATATTAGAGAGACATGTTTCCCTCAGATTACACAGATCCACAAAGAATTCGAAAACAAACACAATTTTGATAAACTCCCATATCTACTGGGTAAAATACCACAGTGTGCCATCACAGCAGCAAGATTTGTGACCTGTTGCCACAATAAAAGGGCAACCAGTGAAGAACAATCACCATTGTAAATACAACCCATACTTATGTTTCATTATTTTCCCTTTTGCACTTGAACTATTTGCACATTGTTACAACACTGTTTATATAGATATAATATGACATTTGAAATGTCTTTATTCTTTTGGAACTTCTGTGACTGTGTAATGTTTACTGTTCATTTTTATTGTATATATTCACATTTTTGTTTATTATCAACTTCACTTGCTTTGGCAATATTAACGTATGTTCCCCATGCCAATAAAGCCCTTAAATTGAAATTGAATTGAGGGGGGGGGGGGGGGTGAGAGGTTCCAGATAGGAAGAGTGTAATTACTTCTTTCATCTTTCTAATCCCCCCTGACACTCATATAATGGATGTTAGCTCAATAAAATGGAGCTAAGCAGGTCATGAGAGAATAAATTCACTTGGACCCTAAGTCTGGATGTATTCTACATAGAGGAAGGGCTGTACATTGATACTGTCATTCCTGTCATTTACTGTCATTTTTTTGTGGCCCATGATGCCAATGTGCGCTGCAACATACCCAACACTGGCCTAGAGACTACAGTGAGATACGCACACACATCAAGGCAGAGAAATACACACACACACACGCATGGTTAAACATAAATACACACACAAACCACAGGCCCATGATGAGCAGTTTGCTTCCTTTTATCTACTGATCCAAACACAATCTGCAGTGTGGAAAGAACATTAGCCATTGATGGAATTCATGGGATACTTGTGGGGAGCACTGCATGAAGTACAAATGAGCATTGACTGGGTTCAGTCCTATGACCCACATGCCCCAGGCCCTACATAGTAGCTACAGATATATGCAATAAATCAACTCCACCGTGGAGCTCTATGGTGGCCAAATGTGTTCTACAAAAGCATCATCCTTCAAAACAGTTGTATTCACGTTTTCTTCTGAACACGTTGAAATAGAAACAGCAAAAAAAAAAAAAATCCTTTAAACTGATATATTAGAGAACTTAAATGACAAAACAATTAGGATTCTTCAATGTTTGGATGGCATAATTTCATTGTTCACATCATCAAGGTGGATAGATTGCTATTTTGGATGGTTCAGCAGTTTGATAAAACCATGGATGAGTCTCTAGATCTGTACCACAAGGTGAGATGGAAAGAGATATTTATGCAATAATGCTCGAGGGGGTGTGGCATATGGCCAATATTCCACTGCTAAGGACTGTTCTTAAGCATGACGCAACGCGCAGTGCCTAGATACAGCCCTTAGCCATGGTATATTTGCCATATACCACAAACCCCAGAGGTGCATTATTGGTATTATAAACTGGTTACCAACGTAATTAGAGGAGTCAAAATAAATGTTTTGTAATACCATCTGATATACCATCTGATATCCCACGACTTTCAGCCAATCAGCATTCAGGGCTCGAACCACCCAGTTTATAATACAGATTATACAACGGGTGGGTCTAATCCTGAATGCTGATTGGTTTAAACCGCATTCCAGCCGGTGTCTATTCCACAAATTACCACCGGCTAAATGCCTTTTTACGTTAAAATGCCTTTTTACTCTGTTCCATCTGACTGAGCAATCCACTGTCTCATCAGCCCAGGCAAGCAATTAAAACACTTGATCTCCACTATAAAAAGCATCTAGACATTCTCGCATTTCTTTTAGACTAACTTTTGGTTTTCAACAGCGGAGATTTGTATAAACCTTGCTGTCTGTCTCTCTGACATTTGCAACATTGATTCAATATTCAAATTCGATTTCCAGCCGTCCCATAGTAACAAACGTGTCGTGAGTCGGGACGAGACAGATGGCAGGCAGCGTTTCTCAGCTTCTCGAAAAGGTAAAAGGAGATGAAGTGCAGCTAAACTAGCATTCTTTCCAGCTTCAGTTTGAATTGATTGTGTTAGCTGTGTTGTTGGCAAGCTCCTCTTAACAACAGTGGCCTGATGAGAGAGCACATTTTCTATGCTAGGCAAAATCACACCTCATTAGCTCATTGTTATGGATGTATCCAAATAAATGTCACTAGAAAACAGTATAAACAAATGCAAATGCAGCTACTTTGCTGTTATTCTGTCTTTTTGATGTGACTAAATTAGCAGTAGTTGGTTAGCTAGCAAGCAAGAGATAAGAATGTTGCCAGCCAGTATGGCAATGGAACTTTTAGAACGAACGACTGGGTCGCGTCCATAGATACAGAACAAAAAGACTGAACGACTGGGTTGCGTCTCTAGCAACCGAACCGATAGAATGAATGACCAGTCGACTGTGGGTAGCAACCCTAGATTTGTGTCCGGGCTAAATTTATCACAATGAAAAAAATTATGAAAATATGTCAATCATTATTTGAATATATTGGTAACCCGTTGCATAAAATTGATAATGCCCTCGAAGCCGGTGTTTGGAGGATATATTGGCACAGTTTGTAGACCCTTGACTTCTTCTCAGGCCTAACAACACTTGTGCCAATATATTCTCCAATCACCAGCTTCTCTGGCATTATCACTAGGGGGCAGAATTTGTATATTTTGAAAAATAACGTTCCCATGGTAAACAGACTATTTCTCAGGCTCAGATATTAGAATATGCATATAATTGACAGATAAAGATAGAAAACACTCTACAGTTTCCAAAACTGTCAGAATATTGTCTGTGAGTATACCAGAACTGATTTTGCAGGCGAAAACCTGAGGAACTCCAACTCGGAAGTGCTTTTCTTTTCTTTTTTATCCTTGTTCCATTGCTTGCCCCTCCTCCATTTAAAGGCGTATCAACCAGATTCCAATGGCTGTGACCAGGCTTTAGACATAGTTTCAGGCTTTTATTTTGAAAAATGAGCGAGATTTCTCAAAACGCGTCAGGTGTCCTTTGATTACTTCCTGCGTAGGAGAGATTTGGCTCACATTTTCTTTCTCTGTAGTATTGAACAGTTTACCGTCTGGTGAAATATGATCGATTATGTATGTTAAAAACAAACTGAGGATTGATTAAAAAAAACATTTGACATGTTTCTACGAACATTACGGATACTTTTTTGAATTTTCGTCTGCCCTTCAGGACCAGAACAAGCGTGTGGTTTTCTGAACATAACGCGCAAACCAAATGGCGTTTTTTTGTTATAAAACTAATCTTTATCGAACAAAAATAACATTTATTGTGTAACTGGGAGTCTCGTGAGTACAAACATCCGAAGATTGTCAAAGGTAAGCGATTAATTTTATTGCTTTTCTGACTTTTGTGACCAAGCTAATTTAAGGCTAGCTGTTCTAGCAGTGATTGATACACTCACAAACGCTTGGATTGCTTTCGCTGTAAAGCATATTTTCAGAATCTGACACGATAGGTGGATTAACAACAAGCTAAACTGTGTTTTGGTATATTTCACTTGTGATTCTATGATTATAAATATTTTTAGTATTATTTTTGAATTTGGCGCTCTGCAATTCAGCGGTTGTTTACGAAAATGATCCCGTAAAATGATCGGGATCTGTGCGGCAAGAATAATGCACAGTATATCAGCATGGTAGAATTCAATGGCTATAGTTCATTCTTACATATTTAGTTTGAGCTGCTTTTTACAGCAAAAGTCGAATTGAAAACAGTATTGGTATTGTTGAATTAGGTTTTCATAATAGCAAGCTAGTACTGATGGTTTGGTTATCTAAACTAGCAAGTATGTTTGTTTGGTTACCAAGGCAACTACTGTAGCTATCTAGTAAACTTGCAAGCTACTTCAGTGGATGTTGATCATATTTCTACCGGCAAATGTACAGACACCAACACATCTTGACCACCAAAGTGCATTTGATGTCACAAAGCTGTCCAGTACTTAAAAAATATCCACTCATGTTGTCCAGAAGAGGATGTCTTCCTTAATTGACCCCCCATAAACGTAACGGACATATACCAGGAGCTGTGCCAGGCCCGCCACATCTGTTGACTCATCCAGATTAACGCATAGAATTCACTGGCTTGTATGCTAAGCAGTAATTGTTTCTAAACATCTCCTGCCATGTCACTGATGCATCGTGAAACAGTGTTGTTTGATGAAGGCTTTGTCTGTTTAGGTTGTTTGGCCTTTTCCCCCAGCATTGTCCCACCCATATCCACGGCAGCAGGAATAATTAAGTCCTCCACAATAGTATGGGGCTTGCCTGTCCTAGCCACTCGGTAGCTCACCATATAAGACGCGTCCAGCCCCTTCTTATTAATGTATCTGTTGCTTTTATACATGTCTTACTACTCGAAAGTCGTCTTTATTCTCGCTCAAAAAACTCCTTTGGTTTATTTTTCAAATTGTCATGTTTCGTTTCTAAATGTCTGCGCAAAAGTGAAGGTTTCCCGCGAGAGAGTAATGGTTAATGTTACTGGATGTTAATTATTTGACTAGGATATCTGTATTTGACATTGACTAGGCTACCTGTATTTAACATTGACTAGGCTACCTGTATTTGACATTGACTAGGCTACCTGTATTTGACATTGTCTAGGCTACCTGTATTTGACATTGACTAGGCTACCTGTATTTGACATTGACTAGGCTACCTGTATTTGACATTGTCTAGGCTACCTGTATTTGACATTGACTAGGCTACCTGTATTTGACATTGACTAGGCTACCTGTATTTGACATTGACTAGGCTACCTGTATTTGACATTGACTAGGCTACCTGTATTTGACATTGTCTAGGCTACCTGTATTTGACATTGACTAGGCTACCTGTATTTGACATTGACTAGGCTACCTGTATTTGACATTGACTAGGCTACCTGTATTTGACATTGACTAGGCTATCTGTATTTGACATTGACTAGGCTACCTGTATTTGACATTGACTAGGCTACCTGTATTTGACATTGTCTAGGCTACCTGTATTTGACATTGACTAGGCTACCTGTATTTGACATTGTCTAGGCTACCTGTATTTGACATTGACTAGGCTACCTGTATTTGACATTGACTAGGCTACCTGTATTTGACATTGACTAGGCTACCTGTATTTGACATTGACTAGGCTACCTGTATTTGACATTGACTAGGCTACCTGTATTTGACATTGACTAGGCTACCTGTATTTGACATTGGCTAGGCTACCTGTATTTGACATTGACTAGGCTACCTGTATTTGACATTGACTAGGCTACCTGTATTTGACATTGACTAAGCTACCTGTATTTGACATTGACTAGGCTACCTGTATTTGACATTGTCTAGGCTACCTGTATTTGACATTGACTAGGCTACCTGTATTTGACATTGACTAGGCTACCTGTATTTGACATTGACTAGGCTACCTGTATTTGACATTGACTAGGCTACCTGTATTTGACATTGACTAGGCTACCTGTATTTGACATTGACTAGGCTACCTGTATTTGACATTGGCTAGGCTACCTGTATTTGACATTGACTAGGCTACCTGTATTTGACATTGACTAGGCTACCTGTATTTGACATTGACTAGGCTACCTGTATTTGACATTGACTAGGCTACCTGTATTTGACATTGTCTAGGCTACCTGTATTTGACATTGACTAGGCTACCTGTATTTGACATTGACTAGGCTACCTGTATTTGACATTGACTAGGCTACCTGTATTTGACATTGTCTAGGCTACCTGTATTTGACATTGACTAGGCTACCTGTATTTGACATTGTCTAGGCTACCTGTATTTGACATTGACTAGGCTACCTGTATTTGACATTGTCTAGGCTACCTGTATTTGACATTGACTAGGCTACCTGTATTTGACATTGACTAGGCTACCTGTATTTGACATTGACTAGGCTACCTGTATTTGACATTGTCTAGGCTACCTGTATTTGACATTGACTAGGCTACCTGTATTTGACATTGACTAGGCTATCTGTATTTGACATTGTCTAGGCTACCTGTATTTGACATTGACTAGGCTACCTGTATTTGACATTGACTAGGCTACCTGTATTTGACATTGTGTTGTTATTTCACTGAACATTAGATGGTTTCATGTTTTTTTGTTGCAGTGAAAGGAGGCTACTCAGGCGAGAAAAAAACCTTACCCAAATGTATAGCCCTGTTGGAAAATGTAAATGTACTGTTTGAAAATGTAAAAAAAAAAACTCATTTTTATTTGGCGTACCCTGGACGGCATTGTGCAGGTATTCCCAGTTTGGGAATAACTGCACTACGCAACACACCTTCCATGTCTTTCATTATTTTCCATAGAACGCTTAGCCCCTCGTTGATTACCCCTTCCTTCGAAACCCCTGCCCGGCTATTACTGCACATAACATAGACTCCAAAGTAAATAAATGTAGTAGAATGGCTATCATCTGTGCTGATTTGTGTTGGGATGCCTGAAAAAAAGCATTCCAGTCCACCTCTATATGGGCTGCAGTAGTTTCCTGGCGGGCCAGCGAATCTGCTGTCGACAGCCTGCTGCTGTTATTACGTGGATGAATTTGAGATCTAAATGTGAACGATTATGACTACCTCTCCCAACCCTAATCCCCTGTTGTACTGGGTAAATGTACGATGTATTAAGATAACCTCATGCAACTGTACACAGTTAAACCTCATTCATCGCACATTTAGCACGTTTCACATTGGGTAAAGGGGAATAGAATTCGCAATCTTATTTATACGTGTAATCCACCCCCCCTCACATCCGTCATATGACACTCGGCGAATCAATTAAGTTTTGAGTCTCGAAAGTGACAGACTTCCATTTGATGAGCCGTCGTTTGCATGTGATGAGAACGCGCGGTTTCGTCAATCTTGACGGCCGTCTGTTCCTTCTGAACAAGGAGATTTGATTTGTGCGTGGGTAGGCTACTGTAAGTAAAAATACTCATTTAGTACCAGCATGAGGATCCCATCCCTTATTCCCTCATTTACAGGGCATCATCAGAGAAATTTCAGTGACATGTAATTCTTTCTAAGCCTCTTAAGCGTGCCTGGCTTTCTCTTAAAATGGGGAATCTAGGGTTACGATCCAAACGGCACCCTAAAGCCTTTATAATGCACTACTTTTGACCAATACCCTTAGGGCTCTGGTTAAAAGTAGTGCACTATATAGGGAATAGGGTGCCATTTCGGACAACTTGGATCATGAGTGCTATGTGAAAAACATGATGGACAGGAAATATGCTTTGATTAATACAATTTAGTTGCCATGTCTAAAACCTGGACAATAATAATCTGTCTAATCTACTAAAACCTGGACCATAATGATGGGTCTGTTCTATTAAAACCTGGACCATAATGATGGGTCTATTCTACTAAAACCTGGACCATAATGATCTGTCTATTCTACTAAAACCTGGACCATAATGATCTGTCTGTTCTACTAAAACCTGGACCATAATGATGAGTCTGTTCTACTAAAACCTGGACCATAATGATGAGTCTGTTCTACTAAAACCTGGACCATAATGATGAGTCTGTTCTACTAAAACCTGGACCATAATGATCTGTCTTATTCTATTAAAACCTGGACCATAATGATCTGTCTGTTCTACTAAAACCTTGACCATAATGATCTGTCTGTTCTACTAAAACCTGGACCATAATGATCTGTCTGTTCTACTAAAACCTGGACCATAATGATGAGTCTGTTCTACTAAAACCTGGACCATAATGATCTGTCTGTTCTATTAAAACCTGGACCATAATGATGGGTCTGTTCTATTAAAACCTGGACCATAATGATGGGTCTGTTCTACTAAAACCTGGACCATAATGATGGGTCTGTTCTATTAAAACCTGGACCATAATGATGGGTCTGTTCTATTAAAACCTGGACCATAATGATGAGTCTGTTCTATTAAAACCTGGACCATAATGATGGGTCTGTTCTATTAAAACCTGGACCATAATGATCTGTCTTATTCTATTAAAACCTGGACCATAATGATCTGTCTTATTCTATTAAAACCTGGACCATAATGATGAGTCTGTTCTATTAAAACCTGGACCATAATGATCCGTCTATTCTATTAAAACCTGGACCATAATGATGGGTCTATTCTACTAAAACCTGGACCATAATGATCTGTCTATTCTACTTAAACCTGGACCATAATGATCTGTCTGTTCTACTAAAACCTGGACCATAATGATCTGTCTGTTCTACTAAAACCTGGACCATAATGATGAGTCTGTTCTACTAAAACCTGGACCATAATGATGAGTCTGTTCTACTAAAACCTGGACCATAATGATGGGTCTGTTCTACTAAAACCTGGACCATAATGATCTGTCTATTCTATTAAAACCTGGACCATAATGATCTGTCTATTCTATTAAAACCTGGACCATAATGATCCTTCTATTCTATTAAAACCTGGACCATAATGATGGGTCTGTTCTATTAAAACCTGGACCATAATGATGAGTCTGTTCTACTAAAACCTGGACCATAATGATCTGTCTATTCTATTAAAACCTGGACCATAATGATCTGTCTAATCTACTAAAACCTGGACCATAATGATGGGTCTGTTCTAGTAAAACCTGGACCATAATGATGAGTCTGTTCTATTAAAACCTGGACCATAATGATGAGTCTGTTCTATTAAAACCTGGACCATAATGATGGGTCTGTTCTATTAAAACCTGGACCATAATGATCTGTCTATTCTACTAAAACCTGGACCATAATGATGAGTCTGTTCTATTAAAACCTGGACCATAATGATCTGTCTATTCTACTAAAACCTGGACCATAATGATGGGTCTGTTCTATTAAAACCTGGACCATAATGATCTGTCTATTCTACTAAAACCTGGACCATAATGATGGGTCTGTTCTATTAAAACCTGGACCATAATGATCCGTCTATTCTATTAAAACCTGGACCATAATGATGGGTCTATTCTACTAAAACCTGGACCATAATGATCTGTCTATTCTACTAAAACCTGGACCATAATGATCTGTCTGTTCTACTAAAACCTGGACCATAATGATGAGTCTGTTCTACTAAAACCTGGACCATAATGATGAGTCTGTTCTACTAAAACCTGGACCATAATGATGGGTCTGTTCTACTAAAACCTGGACCATAATGATCTGTCTATTCTATTAAAACCTGGACCATAATGATGGGTCTGTTCTACTAAAACCTGGACCATAATGATGGGTCTGTTCTACTAAAACCTGGACCATAATGATGGGTCTGTTCTACTAAAACTTGGACCATAATGATGGGTCTGTTCTACTAAAACCTGGACCATAATGATCTGTCTGTTCTATTAAAACCTGGACCATAATGATGGGTCTGTTCTATTAAAACCTGGACCATAATGATCTGTCTTATTCTATTAAAACCTGGACCATAATGATCTGTCTTATTCTATTAAAACCTGGACCATAATGATGAGTCTGATCTATTAAAACCTGGACCATAATGATCCGTCTATTCTATTAAAACCTGGACCATAATGATGGGTCTGTTCTATTAAAACCTGGACCATAATGATGGGTCTGTTCTATTAAAACCTGGACCATAATGATGGGTCTGTTCTACTAAAACCTGGACCATAATGATCTGTCTATTCTATTAAAACCTGGACCATAATGATCTGTCTATTCTATTAAAACCTGGACCATAATGATCCGTCTATTCTATTAAAACCTGGACCATAATGATGGGTCTGTTCTATTAAAACCTGGACCATAATGATGAGTCTGTTCTACTAAAACCTGGACCATAATGATCTGTCTATTCTATTAAAACCTGGACCATAATGATCTGTCTAATCTACTAAAACCTGGATCATAATGATGGGTCTGTTCTATTAAAACCTAGACCATAATGATGGGTCTATTCTACTACAACCTGGACCATAATGATCTGTCTGTTCTACTAAAACCTGGACCATAATGATCTGTCTATTCTACTAAAACCTGGACCATAATGATGAGTCTGTTCTATTAAAACCTGGACCATAATGATCTGTCTATTCTACTAAAACCTGGACCATAATGATAGGTCTGTTCTATTAAAACCTGGACCATAATGATGAGTCTGTTCTATTAAAACCTGGACCATAATAATCTGTCTGTTCTATTAAAACCTGGACCATAATGATGGGTCTGTTCTATTAAAACCTGGACCATAATAATCTGTCTGTTCTATTAAAACCTGGACCATAATGATGAGTCTGTTCTATTAAAACCTGGACCATAATAATCTGTCTGTTCTATTAAAACCTGGACCATAATGATCCGTCTATTCTATTAAAACCTGGACCATAATGATGGGTCTATTCTACTAAAACCTGGACCATAATGATCTGTCTATTCTACTAAAACCTGGACCATAATGATGAGTCTGTTCTACTAAAACCTGGACCATAATGATGAGTCTGTTCTACTAAAACCTGGACCATAATGATCTGTCTTATTCTATTAAAACCTGGACCATAATGATCTGTCTGTTCTACTAAAACCTGGACCATAATGATGAGTCTGTTCTACTAAAACCTGGACCATAATGATCTGTCTGTTCTATTAAAACCTGGACCATAATGATGGGTCTGTTCTATTAAAACCTGGACCATAATGATGGGTCTGTTCTACTAAAACCTGGACCATAATGATGGGTCTGTTCTATTAAAACCTGGACCATAATGATGGGTCTGTTCTATTAAAACCTGGACCATAATGATGAGTCTGTTCTATTAAAACCTGGACCATAATGATGGGTCTGTTCTATTAAAACCTGGACCATAATGATCTGTCTTATTCTATTAAAACCTGGACCATAATGATCTGTCTTATTCTATTAAAACCTGGACCATAATGATGAGTCTGTTCTATTAAAACCTGGACCATAATGATCCGTCTATTCTATTAAAACCTGGACCATAATGATGGGTCTATTCTACTAAAACCTGGACCATAATGATCTGTCTATTCTACTAAAACCTGGACCATAATGATCTGTCTGTTCTACTAAAACCTGGACCATAATGATCTGTCTGTTCTACTAAAACCTGGACCATAATGATGAGTCTGTTCTACTAAAACCTGGACCATAATGATGAGTCTGTTCTACTAAAACCTGGACCATAATGATGGGTCTGTTCTATTAAAACCTGGACCATAATGATGGGTCTGTTCTACTAAAACCTGGACCATAATGATCTGTCTATTCTATTAAAACCTGGACCATAATGATGGGTCTGTTCTACTAAAACCTGGACCATAATGATGGGTCTGTTCTACTAAAACCTGGACCATAATGATGGGTCTGTTCTACTAAAACCTGGACCATAATGATGGGTCTGTTCTACTAAAACCTGGACCATAATGATCTGTCTGTTCTATTAAAACCTGGACCATAATGATGGGTCTGTTCTATTAAAACCTGGACCATAATGATCTGTCTTATTCTATTAAAACCTGGACCATAATGATCTGTCTTATTCTATTAAAACCTGGACCATAATGATGAGTCTGTTCTATTAAAACCTGGACCATAATGATCCGTCTATTCTATTAAAACCTGGACCATAATGATGGGTCTATTCTACTAAAACCTGGACCATAATGATCTGTCTATTCTACTAAAACCTGGACCATAATGATCTGTCTGTTCTACTAAAACCTGGACCATAATGATCTGTCTATTCTACTAAAACCTGGACCATAATGATGAGTCTGTTCTACTAAAACCTGGACCATAATGATGAGTCTGTTCTACTAAAACCTGGACCATAATGATGAGTCTGTTCTACTAAAACCTGGACCATAATGATGGGTCTGTTCTATTAAAACCTGGACCATAATGATGGGTCTGTTCTATTAAAACCTGGACCATAATGATGGGTCTGTTCTACTAAAACCTGGACCATAATGATCTGTCTATTCTATTAAAACCTGGACCATAATGATCCGTCTATTCTATTAAAACCTGGACCATAATGATGGGTCTGTTCTATTAAAACCTGGACCATAATGATGAGTCTGTTCTACTAAAACCTGGACCATAATGATCTGTCTATTCTATTAAAACCTGGACCATAATGATCTGTCTAATCTACTAAAACCTGGACCATAATGATGGGTCTGTTCTAGTAAAACCTGGACCATAATGATGAGTCTGTTCTATTAAAACCTGGACCATAATGATGAGTCTGTTCTATTAAAACCTGGACCATAATGATGGGTCTGTTCTATTAAAACCTGGACCATAATGATCTGTCTATTCTACTAAAACCTGGACCATAATGATGAGTCTGTTCTATTAAAACCTGGACCATAATGATCTGTCTATTCTACTAAAACCTGGACCATAATGATGGGTCTGTTCTATTAAAACCTGGACCATAATGATCTGTCTGTTCTACTAAAACCTGGACCATAATGATGGGTCTGTTCTATTAAAACCTGGACCATAATGATCCGTCTATTCTATTAAAACCTGGACCATAATGATGTGTCTATTCTACTAAAACCTGGACCATAATGATCTGTCTATTCTACTAAAACCTGGACCATAATGATCTGTCTGTTCTACTAAAACCTGGACCATAATGATGGGTCTGTTCTATTAAAACCTGGACCATAATGATGGGTCTGTTCTATTAAAACCTGGACCATAATGATGGGTCTGTTCTACGGGGAATGAAATTGTGTCATAATGAATTACATGGGCAATGGAATTGTGTCATAATAAAACGAATGTGCTTGATTATGAGGGGATTAACCAATATTAATAAAAACAGATTAAACGGGTAAGAAAAAAAAATAGACCATAAAAAGCAGACTTGTTGAGTGCAGTGATTTACACACATGTTTCTTTATTCAAAGCAGCGCAGGACAAGCAGCATCTGTATTCCATTAAGGGAATGTTACTATCTAAGAGATCCAGAGGTTGACTTAGTGCAGTTTAAGGTTTTCTAACAACAGTCACACCTACTGTAAACATTGGTATGATAAAACGTTAACAATTAAAGTCAGATTCCATTTCTATTGGCCCTAAAAATCAGTCCATAAATTAGAGATGATCCGTTGTCTCTTTTGGATTAAGAGCCGAGATGAAAGCACATTGTAGTGGAGAGCATTGGCAGAGCCATCCATGGTTTCGTCAGCAATAAAGTGGAACGCATAGAAGCATGTAAGGAACATAACTGCAGTTTTTAACATGCATTATTAAAATCTTTGGTAGTTTGAAGGACTCCACAATTGTAATACTGTAGGAACTCATGATATTTCTGGACTGAGCTGGTTGCATGGAAGTCTATTCCCTGGAGCTTCACGTCTGTTTTCTTCGGATTACTCTCATTTTAGGTCAAGAAGTATTTTCACATTTTCAGCTCAAATAAATGATGAGCTGATCCTTTCTATTTTTAATCTTTCGTGAATTCTGCAGATGTCCCAAGAAAGTGCTACAGAGGGGGGTGCGGACAGCTCTGTACATCACAGGGCTGAGCTTCTTCCCTGCCACCCAGGACCTCTATATCGGGTGATGTCAGAGAAAGGCCTGAAAAATGTCCAAATGTCCAAAAGACTCCAGCCACCCGAGCTATACACTGAGTGTACAAAACAATAAGAATACCTTCCTAATATTCAGGTGCACCCATCTTTTGCCCTCAGAACAGCGTCAGGGGGCATGGACTCTACGAGGTCGGGGCATGGACTCTACGAGGCGTTGAAAGCGTTCCACAGGGATGCTGACCTATGTTGACTCCAATGCTTCCCACAGTTGGTTCAAGTTGTCTGGATGTCCTTTGGGTGGTGGACCATTCTTGATACACATGGGAAACTGTTGAGCGTGAAAAACCCAGCAGCATTGCAGTTCTTGACTTAAACCGGGGGGCTACTGCCATACCCCGTTCAAAAGCACTTTTGTCTTGCCCATTCACCCTCTGAATGGCACACATTACACAATCCATGTCTCAATTGTCTCAAGGCTTAAAAATCCTTCCTTTATCTCCCCTTCATCTACACTGAATGAAGTGGATTTAACAAGTGACAACAACAAGGGATCATAGCTTTCACCTGGATTCACCTGATCAGTGTATGTCATGGAAAGAGGTGCCTGGTTTCACCTGGTCACTCTGTGTCATGGAAAGAGATGCCTGGATTCACCTGGTCAGTCTATATCATGGAAATCAGTGCCTGGATTCACCTGGTCAGTGTGTCATGGAAAGAGGTGTCCTGGATTCACCTGGTCAATGTGTCATGGAAAGAGGTGTCCTGGATTCACCTGGTCAGTGTGTCATGGAAAGAGATGTCCTTAAAGCTACCATATAGCAAACAGACCCGGAGCATCGGCTCTCCACCGAGACAGCTTCTACCCCCAAGCCGTGACTGCTAAATAGCCATAAATGAATGAAATGGTTACCTGAACTGTTTGCATTGACCCTATCTTGCATGGACTCTATGCACACTCACAAAACTATACAGTGCATTCGGAAAGACCGCTTTACCTTTTCAACATTTTGTTACGTTACTGCTTTATTCTAAAATTCATTAAATTACATTTTGTTTACAGGAGGTTGAAGAAATTTGGCTTGGCACCTAAAACCCTCACAAACGTTTACAGATGCACAATTGAGAGCTTCCTGTCGGGCTGTATCACCGCCTGATACGGAAACTGCACTGCCCACAACCACAGGGCTCTCCAGAGGGTGGTGCGGTCTGCCCAACGCATCACCGGGGGCATATTACCTGCCCTCCAGGACACCTACAGCACCCGATGTCACAGGAAGGCCAAAAATGTCATCAAGGACAACAAACACTGAAGCCACTGCCTGTTCACCTCGCTATCATCCAGAAGGTGAGGTCAGTACAGGTGCATCAAAGCTGGGACCGAGACTGACAAACAGCTTCTATCTCAAGGCCATCAGACTGTTAAATAGCCATCACTAGGCGGCTTCCACTCTGTTACGTAACAATGCACCTTAGTCTGCTGCCCCGTACACATAGACTTGAAATCACTGGCCACTTTAATAATGGAACACTAGTCACTTGCATAATGTTTACATATTTTTGCTTTACTCATCTCATATGTATACGCTATATTCTATTCTACTGTATTTAGTCGATGCCACTCCGACATTGCTCATCCGAGTCAGTATAGCAATGTATGTTATTGATCTGTCAGTTTCCCTAGCTAATTCCCTACTTTTCACACTGATGCTGTATTAACAGCTCTACAGACTACACTGTCATGGTCCACAGTCAGTACACAACACAATATTGATGATGATGATGAATGGATACATATATGTTTGAATGCCCAGACATGTTCACATAATCTCAGACATAAAATACTGCAGTTTAAAATCTCTACAGGATCGGTGTGTCTCCCGTCTGTATATGTTACAGGAATTAATCAGACATGATGCAATATGCTTCAATATGTTTTATGTCATTTTTTGGCATTGAGTGATTCCAAAATAAAATAATTTGTACATACACCATCTACCGATACAGATACAGTAGCAATGCTAGTCAACCCTGTCTTATGCATTTGGCCACAGGTTCTCATCCACGTCACATCTTATGTCATCTTGGGCAATACACCTAGGAAAGAATCTTTTGGCGTGCCTGGTCCATCCCTGGCAAGCTTCTGCAGATATGTCCAGGCATCCAGCATTCATTGTGTCCAGGAGGGACATTTGATCATGTAGATGGTGGTCATAAACCTTCCACCACCGTGAGGAAAATAATTCCTCAATGGGGTTGAGGAATGGAGAGTAAGGAAGGAGGAAAAGAGACATCATCCTGGGATGGGCTGCAAACCACTCTGTGACTGCATGGGAGTGGTGAAATGCCACATTGTCCCATACAATTACAAACGTTGGCCAATTCTGCCTCACTGCAACCCTTTCCTCACCTGGCACGACCCTTCCATAGAGGTCATCCAGGAATGAAATGAGAAGCTCGGTGTTGTATGGCCCAATTAGCGGTTTGTGTAACAGCAATCCATTAGAGGGTATTTCTGCACACATTGTGATGTTGGCACCCCTCTGGCCCGGGACATTGTGATGTTGGCACCCCTCTGGCCCGGGACATTGTGATGTTGGCACCCCTCTGGCCCGAGACATCCATTGTGCCTCTTTTTCCAATCACATTCCTTCCTCGGCGCAGTGTTTTGGCCAAGTTGAAACCAGCCTCATCCACAAAGATGAATATGTGGGGTGTTTGCCTGGCTTCTATCTCCATGACTCTCTCTCTAGTTAGGCTATTCCGGTAGTTTACATTATACCTTAAAACATGCCATTGTGTGTCTCTGCCCTGTTTAGTTTTGTTCAAAACCAGTTCTGTGTTTTATAGTCATCTTACCTGGACATATTGGTTCCTGAGTTGCTTGACTCGTTCAGAGTTCCTCTCAAAGGGGATAGTGTACAACTGCTTCATCCTGACTTGATGTTGTTTCAGGACTCTATAAATATTTTTTATGCTTACCGTACATTGTCTGCCAACACTTGTCCCGAATTTCTGTGAGTTTTATGCCATTGTTTCTGATGACCATATCAACGATGGCAGTTTCCTGCACAGCAGTGAAAATCCTACCTCTCCCGCCTGTAGGAGGTAACCGTTGGGTCCTAAGCAGAAATACAAAAACAATTACAATTACACACAAGTAGGTTTAGAGCCTTTGCTCAATTTACTTCTGTAATGTTTCAGTCAGATGCCCTTGCAGAATGCACATCTTACCTGTTGTTTTGCCAGACATTTCTCAGAATAGATGCCACTGTTGAGCGTTGCAGATTTGTCTGCACTCTCAGACCAGCCTCTCTCATTGATAGCCCAGGATTTATTACATGATCAATTATAGTGGCCCTAATCACATCTGAGACTACAGCTCTTAATCTTCCTCTCAGTCTTCTTCCACCACGCGTACGTACTCCTCTCCCTCCTCCTCTCCCTCTCTCTCCCACTCCCTCTCCCTCTCCCACTCCTAGCCACTCTTCTTACTCTGTCAGCCACTTCTCTCTCTCTGGCTGGGTCCATGTTTACATTACAGTACAGCATTATTCCTAAAATGTCCCCTTTTGTATAGATGGTAATGTAATTGAAAGACTAACACCTGGGTAGGTGTTCAGCTACAATGGGAATCAGCTGTGGTTGGTCTAATTGTTTTGATAGTATTTCATTTTTTTTTAGATTTGTACTATAAATGTGTCTTATTCAATTTTGTGTTATGTTAGGTTTTGAACTTAAGTTTAACAGTTTTGAAAAGAGTATGTAAACATGTGCAAATTGGCCTGTAGGTACATAGAGTTTTGGTGGTGGTTGTGTCTGAGTGAGAAAATAATTCACGAAATTTGAAAGATGTAGTCATTGAATGCATTTTGTGCCAAAGCAATGAAAAATGATCCAAAGTTTAGCCCACATAGACTGCTGTTGTGCTCACTGTGTGAAGAGTTTTGAAAAAGTGACCTAAGTATTGAGAAATGGGTCCTAGCGATTGTAAAAAAATAAAAAATAAAAAATAAAAGTAATCTAACTGCACTGTCTAATGTACAGTAGCTATTACAGTGAAAGAATACAATGCTATTGTTTGAGTGCACATGTACTTGAAAATGTATCAATAAACCAATTAGACACATTTGGGCAGACTTGATACAACATTTTGAACAGTAATGCAATGGTTCATTGGATCAGTCTAAAACTTTGCACATACACTGCTGCCATCTAGTGGCCATAATCTAAATTGCACCTGAACTGCAATAATACATGGTGGCCTTTCTCTTGCATTTCAAAGATGATGAAAATAAGAAAAATTAAAACGCATGTTTTTTTTCTTTGGATTATCTTTTATCAGATCTAATGTGTTATATTCTCCTACCTCAATTTCACATTTACACAAACTTCAAAGTGTTTCCTTTGAAATGGTATCAAGAATATGCATATCCTTGCTTCAGGTCCTGAGCTACAGGCAGTTAGATTTGGGTATGTCTTTTTAGGCAAAAATTGGGGGGAAAAGGGTACGAGGTAAGACCATCCATATAACATACTATGTGCCAGTGAAACTGGACATCATGCACTCAGAAATGTAATTCCTCTGCTGGAAGTGAAAAACACAAAAGGGGACATATTGCCTACAGTATGTTATGCTCTTGTGAAGGCTGGCTGAATTCCAGCAAAGAGTATGTAAAGAGTATGATCTTCTATCTCAGCATGTCTACAGATTCTCCCTTCTCCCTGTTTTGGTTTGTTTGTAGGTGTTGATACTGGAGACTGTTACAGTAGAAAAAACGGTGTAACCCAGCATTTATAGCAGCTAGGTTGGTTAAAAGGTTGGTTATCCTCCATACAATGTCACAATGGATGGCAGAAATGACAAGTTATGTATCACTAGATTTGATTAATTACAGGATTAAGGGTATACTGTGAAACTTTCTTAAAGTCTGGGTGCCTTATATGGAATAGCTTACTGCTTGACAAAAGGGGTCTGTATTGAAAACATAATATTTTTTTTAGAGCACTCGCAAATATATATTTTTTTTCATGGCACACAAGACAACTGTGTAATTTGTGCCTGTCTCAGTGGACTAATCCATTGAAGAAGAAGCAGGGATGCCACGGTCCAAGAATATGGGGATTGTGACTCCGATGCACAAGACACGTCTCTCCAGAATGCGCTCTCTCCTGCCATTTCGTGGGTATTCAGTGTTTCATAACTTCATTGTGTGCATTATTTGTTGTGTCAATTCCCCATTACTTACATCACCAATAGAAGCCTACATTTACCGTTTATACCCATCTTTTATCATCTGCAATATTTGTTTGGTTATGGTAATTTACCACATACTACATAATACTACATAATGGTACTACTCCATACTACTGCTAGATACTACTACGACTACATACTAATACTACATACTAGTAGATACTTCTACAACATACTATTAGATACTACTACTACACACTACTACACACTACTACATACTATTTCATAATACTACAACACACCTCTACTACATACTACTAAATACTACTACATACTATTACATAATACTACTACATACTATTAGATACTACTACATATTATTAGATACTATGACATAATACTATTACACACTACTACATAATAAACTCAGCAAAAAAAGAAACGTCCCTTTTTCAGGACCCTGTCTTTCAAAGATAATTTGTAAAAATCCAAATAACTTCACAGATCTTCATTGTAAAGGGTTTAAACACTGTTTCCCATGCTTTTTCAATGAACCATCAACAATGAATGAACATGCACCTGTGGAACAGTCGTTAAGACACTAACAGCTGTGGCCAGGGCAAGAAATTACAATGTCCGTATTGTGAGACGCCTAAGACAGCGCTACAGGGAGACAGGATGGACAGCTGATCGTCCTCGCAGTGGCAGACCACGTGTAACAACACCTGCACAGGATGTTGTTATGTTCAAATATTTACACATGTTAAGTTTGCTGAAAATAAACACAGTTGACAGTGAGAGGACGTTTCTTTTTTTGCTGAGTTTACTACTACTACTACATATTACTACATAATACTACTACATGCTATTAGATACTAATACTACACACTAATGCATACTACTACATACTACTACTACACACTAATACATACTACTAAATACTACTACATAATACAACTACATACTATTACATGCTGTACTACTACATAGTACTACTACTACATAATAGTACACACTACTACATGCTACTACATAATACTACTACAGTACATACTACATAATTATATGCTTTAATTGAAGCCTTAATAAACACTTTATAAGGCATAAATTCTTCAGAAATCATAAGCATGTCATGCTGTATGAAGGGTGGCAAAGCACCCTGTGTAATGATATCACCTTTTATGCAGTATGGCTTTGCTCTTTTATAACAACATCATGTGAAGCACTTATGTAGTGTTCTTAAAGACTTCATGAATGACATATACAGCCTTTTTAAATTGTAGTTCATTTAAGTATGACCAGTTTTTTGCCATTTCCCCTCAGAAGGGGTAGCATGGGAACAGTACTTGAACAATTAATAATGTTACTGTGAGTTACAGAGATACTCTTAGGTCATTGTTACAGAAATACTCTTAGGTCATTGTTACAGAAATACTCTTAGGTCATTGTTACAGAAATACTCTTATGTCATTGTTACAGAAATAATCTCAGGTCATTGTTACAGAAATACTTTTAGAACAATGTTACAAAAATAATTTTATGTCAATGTTACAGGAATACTCTGAGCACAATGAAAATCAGATTCCCTCACAGCCTTAAGGAGAACAGTGTGTCTCTGAACATGCTGCATAATTGATACATATTCTAAAATACACCAGTAGCGAGCACAAGGCAGCTATTTAAAAATGTGTGTGTCATATGCTTAGTGACAGCAATTCAAAGTAAATTATGTTATATTATTGTATATTATTGAATAATGTAATCATCTGAATTACATTTCTACGTGACTACAGGCAGCACAACCTGACTAGAATTATTCATTCATCATTTATTAATGAACTGACACATTATTACAGTCTCAAAATGTACTGTAGTGTCCTGCAGTTTGAGCTAAACCAGGGTCAAAATCACACTGTTTCATTGGAGATCATTCAACCATCATAAAGGGTTTGGTTTATCATCAGTGTTTATCAGCATATAAACTTCAATTACCAGGAAAAGCCAATACACATTATTTCATCACTCTAATGGCAAAGCCTTTTTATTGAATGTCTGAACATCTTGCTGGGTTTTGGGGATACATGTCTGCTCCTATCTTGAACTAGCGTCCCAGATCTCCTCTTCCAGAAGACAGCATTTACATACTCCCTGTCTTGGATTTAAATGCATATATGATTTGGTGTAAGGCGCGGCGCATTGGAATGAAGGGAGTTTCTACTGTTGTTAAATTCAAGCGATAAAGTGGTCAAGTGGTCAAGGTCACAGATGCAGTGGAAATGAGAGTAGATTGTGGATCCCTGCATGAACAGCTAACTGGCCCGTCTGGCCCAGGGCGTGGAGGAACGCCATTGATTTGTAGCATTGATATTATTGGTAACACCCAGCAGGGGAGAAACCAGGTCAAAGGAGGAATGTTGGGATGCGATGTGGCGTGACATTGCAGATTCACAAAATAATCTCCCAGCTGTTGATTAAAATCAAATGTAACCTCTATGTCTACTATTCAATGGCATTTTGGGATGTGAAATCATGCTCCCTTCTCTGCTGGAGTGCCCTTTTGATCTCATTCAAGAAAGTAGCTGCTGCAATCTGTTAATGGACATGCGTGTGATGTGCACCTGGCTCCATAGTTGGATAGAGGGCGCACTTGGCCCAAACGCCTGTTTTTCGCATGGGCAGCGCCATTGAGGGCTTTCACCGTTTTGAAGTAGTAATCTGGATGGGACTTTCTATGGATTAAGGAAGGATCAAAAAGCAAACATTCCATAACTCCAGGTGGCAGTAAATCACCAACCTTGGCTGTATACCTGTTCAGACCGCAGGTATAAAGCCAGATTTGATTTGGAGATCCATCCTGGCATGTCAACTAAGCTATCTGAAAATAAAATCTATATATTTTTGCAACCCAATAGAAACAAGTGAAGTTACAGTGCACGACAACAAACTGTAGGGTCATAACAAACATCCAAAGTAATAAACAGATTTTTCCGATTTTTCCAAGCCATCAATAGGTCAAGAAATTATCCAACGGAGGCAGTTCCTGCTGTGATTCTTGTACTGTTCTTCTCTTTCACAGAAGGAGCGGTCAAGAGGTGAAGGACTAGGTGAGACTCAAGCAGCTTCAAATTTGTCAACAGAAAAGTGTGTGTGTGTGGTGGTGGGGGGGGTGGTTCTTCTATCCTTGTGGGGACATGAAATCTCCAAAAGTCCCCACAAGGATAGTAGAACAAAGAAAATGTTCCCTTGTATGAACATTTCCCACATTCCCCATGAGGACAAAGGTTATTTTAAGCTTAATGGTTAGGGTTAGAATTAGGGTTAGGGTAAGAGGTTTAGGAGTTAGGTTAGGGTATGGGTTAAGGAAAATAGGTTTTGGAATGGAATCAATTTTAGGCTCCCATGAGCATAGAAGAACAAAATGTCTTCGTGTCAAACCAACATTTTCTTTCACTGATTATTTGTGGAGGCAATTTTGTAAAATAGTCCACTTCAGCCAGTCATTTTATTCTTAGCAGTCAGAAGGGGAGTCATTATTCAAAGATTTACAGTAGGCCACAGACAAAATATATGATGACAAAATATATATAACGAGATCAAAGGAACATCAAAAGGAACACGGCAAAAAAACACAATCTTCACAAAAGAGCGAACTTAAAAGCTGTGGCAATTCTTCATTGATTTCTGTGGAATGCAGTAGTTACCATAGCACAGTCCAAATAAAACGGTAACATATTTGCTAGATAACGGCTACCTGTTTGAACTTCATTGAAATCAATCACATTTTTTATTCCAAATATCTATCATTAGCAATGTTCTCTGGACATTGAGTATTATTTTCTGTTTTTAAATCAAACATGAACATTTTAGCAACAAAAACTTTCCCAAAATCAGACAAAATATCAACACAGAACATTGTCAGAATGTCCTTGGTGGTGAACTTGTTATTGCAGTAAGCCTAGGCCTGAGATGACATGCTAACTAAATGTACTATTAGTATATGCGGTTTCCAATACACACAACTGGGGAAATTCATTAGGTTCAAAACAGGAGCGACAACACAACTAAAAGGCTGACATGTGCAGTACATCATATCAAATGAAGAGGGTGATAGTGTTTTCCACACATTATTTTGGTTGACTTATATCAGGGTTTCCCAAAACTCGGTCCATCGGATCCTCAAAGGGTGAACGTTTTGGTTTTCGCCCTAGCACTAACCAGCTGATTCAAATAATCAACTAATCATCAAGCTTCGATCATTTGAATCAGCTGTGTAGTGTTAGGGCAAAAAAACTAAACGTGCACCTCTTGGAATCCAGAGGACCAAGTTTGGGAAACGCTGGGGACTTGTATATTTTTCTGTGCAATAATGATAGTGTCCATCTGGCATATTTCTTTGTCGTAGAGAAAAAGCAGAGAGACATGGATACTGAAAGAGGAAAATGTCCTGATATCCAGACAGGGGAAAGAAAGAAACACCTAGACACTCACGGCTGATCTTCATCACCTTCCAGCAGTGGAGGCTGCTGAGGGGAGGACGGCTCATAATAATGGCCGGAACGGAGTGAATGGAATGGCATCAAACACCTGGAAACCATGGAAACGATGTGTTTGTTGTATTCGATACCATTCCACTGATTCCGCTCCAGTCATTACCACAAGCCCGTTCTCCCCAAATAAGGTGCCACCAAACACTAGCAACCTGCAAACAACTCACATGAATTGAAGTCAAAAACACTGTAGTCTATGGACTGGTTGATACAGACAACACAACACAACAATCACAATAACATGACTCTGTGTGCCAAGAGCAGGCTTAAAAAATACAACTAAAAAAAAGGTTATTTTTCTACAAACATCATGTCACTTTATCAAAAACATCCTTCATTACTACATCTTTTGGTTCTCCAAATCATCCAATAAGGATGTAGAAAAAAATATATGGATATCGTCGAAACCATCCCATGAAATTGTCCTTCGGATGTCAAAGTTGCAACCTTACATTTTCAGGAAGTTCTAGCGAGGTCTCTCCACTCCAGTCTCGTTGCACTTGTGCTATTGGGTCCTTTGGTGAACGTGTCTTGCTGCTGAGTGGACAGAAAGCCCAAGGCCCGTATTCACAAAGCATCTCAGAGTAGAAGTGCTGATATAGGATCAGGTTCCTCCTGTAATGCTTTCTCATCTAAAAGGCAAAACTGATTCTAGATCAGCACTCCTACTCTGAGATGCTTAATGACTACGGGCCCTGGACACACAGAACTTTTAGTTGGTACAAGTGTTGATGTTCTTGCCATCGGCAGCGTCCTCCACTAGGGAGAGGTGGTAGTCGGTGGACAGGGTGAAGTGGGAGACGCAGCCCACCAGACCTCCACTGTACTGCCGGTTAGTGTGCAGAGCAATCTCCTTCATCCCCCCTAGACAGAGCAGAGACATCAGGCATTAAAGTTCTAATCCTACTCATCTTCATCATAATTACAATATGACATTTCTGACCATGACTACCCTTATCATCACAACCATTATCAACACCATCACCCAAATTGCCATCACTATCATCACGATAATTTTCTTTGTCATCATCGTCATCACCATCATAACCATTATCATCACAGTCATAACCATTATCATCACAGTCATAACCATTATCATCACAGTCATAACCATTATCATCACAGTCATAACCATTATCATCACAGTCATAACTATTACCATTGCTGTTATTGCTATCTTAACAATCATCATATCATGATGAACATAGGTTGTACTAGCTTACATTTAGTCTTCCAACCATCAGACAGACAGTGGAACCGCCAGACAGACAGACATTGGAACTGAGGAACCGCCAGACAGACATTGGAACTGAGGAACCACCAGACAGATAGACAGACATTGGAACTGAGGAACCGCCAGACAGACAGACAGACATTGGAACTGAGGAACCGCCAGACAGACAGACAGACATTGGAACTGAGGAACCGCCAGACAGACGGGCATTGGAACTGAGGAACCACCAGCCAGACAGACAGACAGACAGACAGACAGACAGACAGACAGACAGATGAAGCCTCTCTAAAACACAGACAGACAGACAGACAGACAGACAGACAGATGAAGCCTCTCTAAAACACAGACAGACAGACAGACAGACAGACAGACAGACAGACAGACAGACAGACAGATGAAGCCTCTCTAAAACACAGACAGACAGACAGACAGACAGACATTGGAACTGAGGAACCGCCAGACAGACGGACATTGGAACTGAGGAACCGCCAGACAGACAGACATTGGAACTGAGGAACCGCCAGACAGACAGACAGACATTGGAACTGAGGAACCGCCAGACAGACATTGGAACTGAGGAACCGCCAGAGAGACAGACATTGGAACTGATGAACCGCCAGACAGACATTGGAACTGATGAACCACCACCAGACAGACGACAGACAGACAGAGATTAGACCTGAGGAACCACCAGACAGACATTGGAACTGAGGAACTGCCAGACAGACATTGGAACGGAGGATGCAATGAGAATCCAGGAGACTATCCATGGAAGGGAATGGGAAAGGGGGATACCTAGTCAGTTGTACAACTGAATGTATTCAACTGAAATCTGTCTTCCGCATTTAACATAATGCCTCTAAATCAGAGAGTTGCGGGAGGCTGCCTTAAATCAACATCCACGTCATCGGCGCCAGGGAAACAGTAGGTTAACTGCCTTGCTCATAGGCAGAACAACAGATTTTTACCTCGTCAGCTCGGGGATTCGAAATAGCAACCTTTGGGTTACTGGCCCAACGCTCCTACCCGCCAGGCTACCTGCCACGGCTGCACCTACTTCACTGCCCAGTCACTTTTAATAGGGACTAATGATGATTTAGTGTAAACTACACAATAGTTTCTTAAAAATACGATGACATTGCACTTTGGATGAAATCTTAATCAGCGGGTCAATAGAGAATGGAGTTAGTGGAACTGTCAGCCGGGAGGCACAGAACTTTCAGAGGTGGAGTGACGCAATGTGCAACCCCAGGAATAATATAGGTGACTAAATAGCTGTGGTGGTGACATACCGACATACAAGACCCCGTTGACGTTCAGCTGTCTCATCTTCCCAGGTGACCTGCCAGTCTGGGCCCCATAGTCATCCACTGTCAGCTTCCCAGTCTGGCCATCCCTGAAGAACACACAACAACAGGAAGGACGTGCAACAGAATGACACACAACGAGAGAGAGGGGGGGGAGATGAATGGATGAGAGTTCCAGATAGGAAGAGTGTAATTACTTCTTTCATCTTTCTAATCCCCCCCCCCCCCCCCCCCTGACACTCATATAATGGATGTTAGCTCAATAAAATGGAGCTAAGCAGGTCATGAGAGAATCAATCCACTTGGACCCTAAGTCTGGATGTATTCTACATAGAGTAAGGGCTGTACATTGATGGGGTCTTGGTGTACAATACATGTACATTTACTGTCATTCCTGTCATTTACTGTCATTTCTCAGGTCTTTTTTGTGGCCCGTGATGCCGCTGTACACTGGCCTAGAGACTACATTGAGATACGCACATACATCAAGGCAGAGAAACACACACACACACACACATACATACACACACAGTTTTATGTCTATTTCCCAGACTTGTCTAAAGAAGTCCAATTGAAGCAATGAGACAGACCTCCCAATTCTTCCCAAATGTCTTAGACACTGCCTGATTCCATATGCACAAAATGTTACAACGGAATACAAGATCAAATGGGAGATTAATCTACAATGTCATACAAGTTTGCCACCTGCAATAAGACACATTATGTTGTATTCCCAGAAACCCTAGTAGAATGTAAGGCATTTTTCTTATTTTAATTTCCAAGTGAGAAGGCATTGAAAAGCACCTGACAGCCTTTACTCTGTGCCACCTGCCATCGCTGAAGGTTCCGTTGACGATCACATTGGCCACACCACTGCCCAGGTTATAGCTACAGACACAGGAAGACAACATTGGAATTAGCTACTGCTACAATCATCCCACAGCCAGGAATGAAACAATGCACATACGACAAGGCTCAACTCAAAGGGTTGGTTTCCCAGATGCCGATTATGCCTAGTCCTGGACCGACAAAATGGTGTACGGAGTCTACTTTTCAGTCTAATAGTAGTTCGAAGGCTTAAGCTGGGATTCATCCTTTTCGGGGCTATGCACCTTTTAAAGGCAATGTTCCCGCATTTGTGGAGAACGCATTCACGGTAAATGCTGCATATGTTAATCTCAATCGGAAATTACCTTTAAAATGCAAATTACGCTATATTGCGGATCTAACACGAATCGCAATCAATCCTGGCCTTAATCTGTATCCAGGAAACTGTCCCAAAGATACGGAAAGAAAAGGCTGGGCAATGTTTTTACCAGCCTGGTCCCAGACCTGTTTGTGCTGTCCTACCACATCATGACCAGAGGAGTTTTTTCTTCTGCTGGAAGCATTAGGGAAAGGGAAGGTGTGGACTAGAGGTCAACCGATTCTGATTTTTCAACGCCAATACCGATTATTGGAGGCCCAAAAAAGCAGATACCAATTAATCGGCTGATTTTTATATATATATTTGTAATAATGACAATTACAACAATAGTGAATGAACACTTATTTTTCCTTAATATAATACATAAATAAAAATACATTTAGTCTCAAATAAATAATGAAACATATTCAATTTGGTTTAAATAATGCAAAAACAAAGTGTTGGAGAAGAAAGTAAAAGTGCAATATGTGCCATGTAAGAAAGCTAACGTTTAAGTTCCTTGCTCAGAACATGAGAACATATGAAAGCTGGTGGTTCCTTTTAACATGAGTCTTCAGTATTCCCAGGTAAGAAGTTTTAGGTTGTAGTTATTATAGGAATTATAGGAATATTTCTCTCTATACCATTTGTATTTCATATACCTTTGACTATTGGATGTTCTTATAGGCACTATAGTATTGCCAGCCTAATCTCTGGGGAGTTGATAGGCTTGAAGTCATAAACAGCACTGCGCTTCAAGCATTGCAAAGAGCTGCTGGCAAACGCAGGAAAGTACTGTTTGAATGAATGCTTACGAGCCTGCTGCTGCCTACCACCGCTCAGTCAGACTGCTCTTTCAATATCAAATCCTAGACTTAATTATAATATAATAAACACACAGAAAAAATATGGTCAAATCCTGAAACTATCATTTCAAAAACAAAATGTTTATTCTTTCAGTGAAATACAGAACCGTTACGTATTTTATCAAACGGGTGGCATCCCTAAGTCTAAGTATTGCTGTTACATTGCACAACCTTCAATGTTATGTCATAATTATGTAAAATTCTGGCAAATTAATTACGGTCTTTTTGTTAGGAAGAAATGGTCTTCACATAGTTTGAAACGAGCCAGGCGGCCCAAACTGCTGCATATACCCTGACTCTGCTTGCACAGAACGCAAGAGAAGTGACACAATTTCCCTAGTTAATATTGCCTGCTAATATGAATTTTTTTAAACTAAATATGCAGGTTTAAAAATATATACTTGTGGTATTGATTTTAAGAAAGGTATTGATGTTTATGGTTAGGTACATTGGTGCAACGACAGTGCTTTTTTCGTGAATGTGGTTCTTAAATCATCACCCGTTTGGCGAAGTAGGCTGTGATTCGATGATAAATTAACAGGCACCGCATTGATTATTTGCCACGCAGGACAAGCTAGATAAACTAGTAATATCATCAACCATGTGTAGTTAACTAGTGATTATGTTAAGATTGATTATGTTTTTATAAGATAAGTTTAATGCTAGCTAGCAACTTACCTTGGCTCCTTGCTGCACTCGCATAACAGGTGGTCAGCCGGCCACGCAGTCTCCTTGTGGAGTGCAATGTAATCGGCCATAATCGGCATCCAAAAATGCAGATTACCGATTGTTATGAAAACTTGAAATCGGACCTAATTAATCGGCCATTAACCGGTCAACTTCTAGTGTGGACTCGAGTGATGTGTAACGTCAGGGGTTCACCATTAGGGAAAAGGGAAGGTGTGGTCGAGGGGTGTGTGAGGTCAGGGGTTCACCTGAAAATGAGTGCTCCATCCTGCAGTCCTAAAGACAGGAAGTCACTGTTGGGCCTCACTTGGCTGTCGCCTCGCCATAGCAACAGACCATCCTTCGCCGTGCTCTTAAAGCGCATAAACATGTTGGTCCTGACGCCCGAAACCCTGGGGTGGGAAACACACAGGATCTGTCAGCACAGAGTGGCACACGTATCACTTTCCTTAAAATCCCACAAACCCAGAGGGCTTTCTAGTTGACTGGGTTATACTCACATTGGCTGACTGTGTAGTGTACATCATCTGACTAAAGCTAATTACAGAAACTATGTCATGCAGTATAACTCAACTACTGCTGAAGTCATAGTATTTCTGTCTGAACCTAATGCTTCAGAAAATACTATTTTAGTGGTAGTGTTTTCTCTAAAGCACACGTACATGCACGCACGCACGCACACACACACACACACACGTAGACAAACCTTTTCAGGATTTCACGATTGTCGTATGTGAGGTAGCTGCGGCCAATGAATTGTGGAATCTCAATGGCTTCTGTGACAGCTGAAAAGAAAATAACATTTACACAATGTGGCCACTAGATGTCCTCCTAAGCATGGTACTAACTGAGGGGAACCGGGACACAACAAAGCTGCACAGGATAATGAACAGGGGTGTATTCATTAGTGCACACTGTAGCAAAATATTTTGCAACTGAACACGTTTTTCAACGAATTTGAGAGTTTCTGATTTACAAATTCATGAGTTCCTTCCTGGTTTTTGCCTGTTTGTTCTGTGTGGTTCCTAGTAAATATACCCTAGGTAAACAAAAAAAGTGTACAAACAGCATTATTAAAGTCTGATATGGTAGATGAACAGAGGTAGCCTAGTATTTACGAACATAATGGTGATAGAAAACTTACTGTTTAAACAGTAATTCCCACATTCTGCACAGCGAAAGCATAAAACAGATAAGATAACGGCTTAGGAGAGATTATGTTGTTCAAATATTTTACATACATTAAAATGTACATTTAAATGCAAAATATTCTCCACCAAAATGTTGAAAATCTACCTTGTCATACGGAATGTAGCCTACAGAGTATAACTTGTGAAAAATGTGGACGCGGGAACAATTTAATTTTCCGTCTCTCACCCTTCTGGCAGTGCCGGCCATCGTAGCCGAGAGAGCAGTCACACTCGTAGCCATCCCATTTGGGCCTGCAGGTGCCGCCGTTGGCACAGGGACTCTGCACACATGGGTGGGCTGCGTTCTCCACATTCACCCCCAGAGCAAAGTCCTTGGTCAGTGGGATGCTGCGGTCATTCAAAACCAGCTGACACAACAAGTAGAGGGGAGGGTGGGGAGGGGGCAGGTAGATGAGGAGAACGTTAAATGAACAATCATTGTATTGTTTCCTTCTCCTATACGAACAAATTAATGAATGAAGTACTGAATGAATTAACAAACAAATTAATAAATTAATGAATTGAGTTGACCATTGTAAAATATATGTCAACTTGCCACAGTACACACATTAAGAACAATCGAGGAGAAATATACACAAAAGTCAAAATACTGTGGTCAGATGGGCCATCCCAACACTTTAACATGTATTTGAAAAGCCAAATCAGTTGTGTTTGTGGGATATCTGGCTCTTCATCTGGCTCATTATCTGGCTCATTATCTGGCTCATTATCTGGCTCATTATCTGGCTCATTATCTGGCTCATTATCTGGCTCTTCATATGACTCTTCATATGACTCATTATCTGGCACTTCATCTGGCTCTTCATCTGGCTCTTCATCTGGCTCTTCATCTGGCTCTTCATCTGGCTCTTCATCTGGCTCTTCATCTGGCTCATTATCTGTCTCTTCATCTGTCTCTTCATCTGTCTCTTCATCTGGCTCTTCATCTGGCTCTTCATCTGGCTCTTCATATGACTCATTATCTGGCTCTTCATATGACTCATTATCTGGCTCATTATCTGGCTCATTATCTGGCTCATTATCTGGCTCATTATCTGGCTCATTATCTGGCTCATTATCTGGCTCATTATCTGACTCTTCATCTGACTCTTCATCTGACTCTTCATCTGACTCTTCATCTGACTCTTCATCTGACTCTTCATCTGACTCTTCATCTGACTCTTCATCTGACTCTTCATCTGACTCTTCATCTGACTCTTCATCTGACTCTTCATCTGACTCTTCATCTGACTCATTATTTACTAGGAACTCTGGGACACATGCAGTAAGAACCTAACAACTGGGCTGCGTTCAGTACGAGAACACATAATGCAACGTTCAATTAAAAACAGAAACAGGTGATGTTCTGAACGACCAGCTGGAAAAAAACGGGGAGGGGTTGGGTTGTGGCTTTGGGAACGCTGTCGGAATAGCCCCTGCCCTTTAAATACGTTCACTGGCTGCTTCAAGCCACACCTCGCCTCACCCACCAAACGGAGCAAACGTACCTCAAAGTCAAGAATGCTCAAGAAACGTGTCGTTCAGTACAAGACGTTACACAATGTAGCAAACATGTAATCGAACTGAACGGACCCCCGGAGAGACTGTGGCACCCTATTCCCCTACATAGCGCACTATCTTTGACCAGAGCCCTATGGGCCATTTGGGAAGCAGCCGGTGTGACAGGGCAGGAGGTACGGCTGTTTCAGCCCCTCAACCTGAGTCATCTATACAGAAACAGTACCTTCTGGATGGTGCCGCTGAAGGGGCGGAGCACGGCCGCGGCGCTCTTGGTTTTGTCATATTGTGGAACTCCGCCGATGTACAGAGGAGAGCTGCACTTGATCTGAGTGAAGGCTCCCTGGAGGAGGAGGAGTCACAGTACAGTCACAGTACAGTAGAGTCACAGTAGAGTAGAGTCACCATAGAATAGAGTTACAGTGTAGTAGAATTACAATAGAGTAGAGTTACAGTAGAGTCACAGTAGAGTAGAGTTACAGTAGAGTAGAGTCACAGTAGAGTCACAGTATTCACAGTAGAGTAGAGTCACAGTAGAGTAGAGTCACAGTAGAGTCACAGTATTCACAGTAGAGTAGAGTCACAGTAGAGTAGAGTCACAGTAGAGTCACAGTATTCACAGTAGAGTAGAGTCACAGTAGAGTGAAGTCACAGTAGAATTGTTCCTTACCATGCCTCCTGACCTAGGTAAACACTGTGCCCTAGAGTTTTTACCTGGTCAGGTTACATGGTCAAGTGTAGGGATGTTGTGGTGAACATATTACAGGAAGTTATGAGAAATGTAAAATTCAGGAAAAATCGGACAAGAAAAACGCAGTAAAATTCCACGTGAGCATTGAGTCACGGTAATCTCCTTTTATGCACTCTGGACACAGTGGCAGAATAAATTCAACCACACATTTGTTTCATTACAAAACCAGAGAGCAACATCTGTCCGGTGAAGTCAACAAAGCATATTGCATGTAACAAACAGTTACATGACCTACAGCATGGTCAAGCAAGGTAATGTTTCCCTACATTTTCGGACAACTAAACAACTATTGATTTAGAACCACAGAGAGTTACCACAAGTCGCAAAGAAAACAGGAGCTGCCTCCACTATTCCAGCACTATTTCAACATCATCTAATCTCCTCTGTTTAGTCTAATACAGTGACAACTAAAATATACCAAAAACGATTTAGTCCAATCAATGTAAGCTAAATATGATTTGGCTGTCCATGGTATTGATTTCTGTGAGTGTTTGTGTGTGTGTGCATGTATGTGAGAAAACATGTGGATTTACTCTACTTGCCAATGCCACCCTCCTCTTTCACGTTGCCTAAACAGTATATGACTATTTCATACAGTACACGCTATTACTTTTTGGTTGTCCTAGGTTACCTGGCTAAAATACTTGCTCGCTAGCTTAACTTCATGGGCAACGGCACGCCAGGCCAGCTAGTTAACATTAGCATACTAAGTCTAGCTACATATTGAACTTCCATCCTCTCAGGCCAGGGGCAAAACAATGTACGAATGTATGGTTGGATCAGATTCGCCGTTATAATCATTGGCCAGTACGGAGAATTAAGTACAACCACAAGTTCAAATCCCTATCTCCAAATGTAATGGCTAATTTAGGAAAGGGACGATTTTAGCTAGCTAGCCACCGGAGGACAACAACACAATGAGATGCAACAATTCAAAAACAATTCTGTCAATAATGACGTTTGGCTCATGATGTGATTGGTCTGAAGACAAATCCAAACTGGCTTCCCTTGACACTTTTTTTGTGTGCACCAGGACCATTCACAGCTGAGCTCACTCAGTTTAGCTGAACGCTGATTGGCTATTATTTTATATATTTCTTTATCAAGGGAGGCCAAATGCTCGCTGGCTTTCCTTCCATTCAATGCTATGGGCGGCAACAATGTTTTTGTGACTTTCTCAAATCATCAATAGCCTATAGTCGCATCATGCAGCCCATATATGTTTGATTTCTAAGACATTCTAAGGTTTGTATCATTCACAACTAATGTTGCCAAAGAAGTCTAAATCCAGTGTATAGGACCTGTTTCAAATGATCACTTACTAAACGTGCTAAACGTGTTCATGTTAATTAACGGTCAATTACCGTGAGACAGACGGTCTTTTGCGTGACAATAACCAGCTGACAAAATGTTTTCTGGAAATCCCAATCGAACAATTACTAGAATCAGGATAGAAAAGGAAGGACATCTGTAATTCTCCGACCAGAATTTCTGGAAAACCAGGGAATTTGGGGAAAGTTATTGGAAATGTCAAATCCTAGTCTAGTCCTGTACCTCAGCTATGCCCTCCATGGGCCTCTGGTTGTCCACCTGCAGGATGCCACTCTTGGCTGTACGAGAGACCCGCAGCTCATGCCATGCGCCTATACTGACCTGCTCCTCACTCCTACACACACACGCGCACACACGCACACAGAGACACACATACGCATGTACATAAACAGACAAAGACACACATTCGCACACAGACACAGACACACACAGACAGAAAAAGCATGGGTCAAACAGTCATCATTTCCTATCCATATGAACAAAGAGTTGCCAGCACAAGTCTACAGACACTACAAAACAGTCGTAACAAAGGCATATCTTCTAAACATAGATCTTTCAATGAAGCCTGTACCTAATGACAGACCCTCCAGAGCCACAGTCAAAGCGGAACTCCACGTATCCTTCCACCAGGTTGATGGCCAAGAAGTCCCGGCTGCTGGCGTCCTCGCTGTAGAGCAGCGTGCCGTCAGGACTGGCCGGCTGAAAGGTGATCTCAAACTCCATGAAGGACAGGTAACTGAGGAGGGACTGGGGCCAAGGGGCGCTGGCGTACGAAAACATGGTCTCGTTGAAGAGCGGCAGAGACAGCAGGAAACCTGGCAGTGGTTTGGGATAAAGTGACAGGTTTGGGATAGGGTGACAGGTTTGGGATAGAGTGACAGGTTTGGGATAGAGTGACAGGTTTGGGATAGAGTGACAGGTTTGGGATAGAGTGACAGGATTGGGATAGAGTGACAGGTTTGGGATAGAGTGACAGGTTTGGGATAGAGTGGCAGGTTTGGGATAGAGTGACAGGTTTGGGATAGAGTGACAGGTATGGTATAGAGGGACAGGTATGGGATAGAGTGACAGGTTTGGGATAGAGTGACAGGTTTGGGATAGGGTGACAGGTTTGAGATAGTGACAGGTATGGGATAGAGTGACAGGTATGGGATAGGGTTAGGGGAGAGGAGTTGGAAAATGTTTCAAAATCGAAACGCTGATCTATCTAAGTAGAATACAGGGTGTGGCTGATCTTTCTAAGTAGAATACAGGGTGTGGCTGATCTTTCTAAGTAGAATACAGGGTGTGGCTGATCTGTCTAAGTAGAATACAGGGTGTGTCTGATCTATCTAAGTAGAATACAGGGTGTGGCTGATCTATCTAAGTAGCATACAGGGTGTGTCTGATCTATCTAAGTAGAATACAGGGTGTGGCTGATCTGTCTAAGTAGAATACAGGGTGTGGCTGATCTATCTAAGTAGAATACAGGGTGTGGCTGATCTATCTAAGTAGAATACAGGGTGTGGCTGATCTTTCTAAGTAGAATACCAGATGTGGCTGATCTATATAAGTAGAATACAGGGTGTGGCTGATCTATCTAAGTAGAATACAGGGTGTGGCTGATCTATCTAAGTAGAATACAGGGTGTGGCTGATCTGTCTAAGTAGAATACAGGGTGTGGCTGATCTGTCTAAGTAGAATACAGGGTGTGGCTGATCTTTCTAAGTAGAATACAGGGTGTGGCTGATCTTTCTAAGTAGAATACAGGGTGTGGCTGATCTATCTAAGTAGAATACAGGGTGTGGCCGATCTATCTAAGTAGCATACAGGGTGTGGCTGATCTATCTAAGTAGAATACAGGGTGTGGCTGATCTTTCTAAGTAGAATACAGGGTGTGGCTGATCTATCTAAGTAGAATACAGGGTGTGGCTGATCTTTCTAAGTAGAATACATGGTGTGGCTGATCTATCTAAGTAGAATACAGGGTGTGGCTGATCTTTCTAAGTAGAATACAGGGTGTGGCTGATCTATCTAAGTAGAATACATGGTGTGGGTGATCTTTCTAAGTAGAATACAGGGTGTGGCTGATCTATCTAAGTAGAATACAGGGTGTGGCTGATCTTTCTAAGTAGAATACGTGGTGTGGCTGATCTTTCTAAGTAGAATACATGGTGTGGCTGATCTATCTAAGTAGAATACAGGGTGTGGCTGATCTTTCTAAGTAGAATACAGGGTGTGGCTGATCTTTCTAAGTAGAATACAGGGTGTGGCTGATCTATCTAAGTAGAATACAGGGTGTGGCTGATCTTTCTTAGTAGAATACATGGTGTGGCTGATCTTTCTAAGTAGAATACAGGGTGTGGCTGATCTGTCTAAGTAGAATACAGGGTGTGTCTGATCTATCTAAGTAGAATACAGGGTGTGGCTGATCTTTCTAAGTAGAATACATGGTGTGGCTGATCTTTCTAAGTAGAATACATGGTGTGGCTGATCTTTCTAAGTAGAATACATGGTGTGGCTGATCTTTCTAAGTAGAATACATGGTGTGGCTGATCTATCTAAGTAGAATACAGGGTGTGGCTGATCTATCTAAGTAGCACAAGAAAGAAACATTCTATGTCTGATGTCAAGTATGATTGAATGGGCAGAAGTCAGTATGTAATATCTACATTTATTCACAATTGGCATTATACAGTTTGTGTTGTAGAGAATTACAGTATGATGTATCCCAAATAGCACCCTATTCCCTACACAGTGCACTACTTTTGACCAGAGCCCTATGGGCCATTTGTGACGCAGACTAGAGGACAGAAAGATGACTCACTCTCTTCACAGAGCATGCCTCTGAAGCCCAGAGGGCACAGACAGATGTACCCATCCGCTCGGTTGGCAAAGCAGATCCCTCTGTTGTCGCAGGTGATCATCTCACACACACTGTCACTGCAGTCACCTGGAGAACAAACGGAAAGGAGACACACAGGCGCTGCAGGGTTTAAAGAAACAGTACACAACAACAACAACAAAAGGTGTCCACTGTTAATACAATCCTAAGAAATTGTGCAGTCAAGTTTTCACTTTCAGAACAAAGCTACATTTCTGATGATGTGTTTTGTGTTTTATGATGATGATGAACTCTCTCTTTAACTGCCCCAAACTCTAAATGAACTATCCCTTTAACTGCCCCAAACTCTAAATGAACTATCCCTTTAACTGCCCCAAACTCTAAATGAACAATCCCTTTAACTGCCCCAAACTCTAAATGAACTATCCCTTTAACTGCCCCCTAAGTCTAAATGAACTATCCCTTTAACTGCCCCCAACTCTAAATGAACTATCCCTTTAACTGCCCCCATCTCTAAATTAACTATGCATTTAACTGCCCCCTAAGTCTAAATGAACTATCCCTTTTACTGCCCCCTATCTCTAAATTAACTATGCATTTAACTGCCCCCATCTCTAAATTAACTATGCATTTAACTGCCCCCTAAGTCTAAATTAACTATCCCTTTTACTGCCCCCTATCTCTAAATTAACTATGCATTTAACTGCCCCCTAAGTCTAAATGAACTATCCCTTTAACTGCCCCCATCTCTAAATTAACTATGCATTTAACTGCCCCCTAAGTCTAAATGAACTATCCCTTTAACTGCCCCCATCTCTAAATTAACTATGCTTTTAACTGCCCCCTAAGTCTAAATGAACTATCCCTTTAACTGCCCCCATCTCTAAATTAACTATGCATTTAACTGCCCCCTAAGTCTAAATGAACTATCCCTTTTACTGCCCCCATCTCTAAATTAACTATGCATTTAACTGCCCCCTAAGTCTAAATGAACTATCCCTTTAACTGCCCCCTAACTCTAAATTAACCATCCCTTTAACTGCCCTCTAATTCTAAATGAACTATCCCTTTAACTGCCCCCTAACTCTAAATTAACTATCCCTTTAACTGCCCTCTAATTCTAAATGAACTATCCCTTTAACTGCCCTCTAACTCTAAATGAATTTACTTGTACAGCCAGACTTGACCAATAGATGGAATGTGGATGACACTACCACAGACGAAGAGCCAAGCGTAAGTGAAGTCTATTTTTTTCACTGCTGTCTATCCCTATTCTACATACCATCATTATGGGATGAGATGTGTATTTCATATCATCTTTCTTTGGACGAATCACCTCATTGATTTCACCTATGTGGTGCTACAGTGTGAGTTACCACTTTGACACAGGGTGAAAACCAGGGGTGCATCTCCCTCGTTCTGTCGACTCTCATCGACATTGACTGTCCATTCAACTCCACACCCGGTATAAATGCACTAATCAATATGGTGTCTGACTGTTGACCTACAGAAAGCCAGACAACTCTCCAGCTCAAATCTGACCTGGGGACAGATTCATTCCACAGACATGGCCAAAGACATGGGATGATGGACTACAGTACATCAGAATATTCATGGTAATTGGACAAAGTGACATTCTGTTCGAAGTGCTAGAACTAAAACTAGAGGTAAAAGACTACGATTATAAGACTTGAATGAAAAACATAAAGAAACATCAGAAACCATTGGGAATGAAGAGGATATATAAGCTAGCTAGACATCCAGACGTGTATGGATCGGGCCCCGTCCCTTACCGATGTCTGCCCCGCTCAGAGCGCTGCCTAGGGGCCAGGGTCTGAGATCCGTGGCCTTGTTGTTGACGGTCAGGCTCTGGATGCAGCCCTGAAAGCCCCGGTTGCTCCCTGTGGCCCTGACCAACCAATAGGCACTGGGAGCCCCTCCCACGTACAACGGGCTTCGGAATGTGATCTTGGTGTACTGTCCCTGTGGGGGAGAAAGAGAGGGTCAACCATTACAGTCAAGCAAATCTATAGCTAATCCTGGCAAAACATAAAGAGAGAAATAGAAAAAGTGATGCACCAAAGCTCTCTAATGAGAGGGATTATCACCTGTCAATCATGGATGTGTGCATCCCAAATGACACCCTATTCCCTATATTGTGTACTACTTCAGACCAGGACTGGCACCCTATTCCCTACATAGTGCACTACTTTTGACCAGAGTCCATAAGGAAGCCCATCGGGCTATGGTCAAAAGTAGTGCACTATGTAGGGAATCGGGTGCCATTTGATACACAGACCATTATAGATCATACTTCTATCTCAGTGAAATATCGACCCAATCTAAAATATTGCTGGCTCCACTGGTGTGTTCTGCCCTCACCTGTGAGCGTCCTGAAACGGGCGTATCGTTGTCCATTCTCAGCCAGCCACTCATGCCGTCCCTGAATACGGTGACAGTGTGCCACTGTCCCGGCACCATGCGAGTCTCGCTGACTATCTGAGCTGCCCCAGTGCCACAGTTAAACCTGCAAAACCACAACACATTGTCTGTCTCCCTCGTCACAACCACACTGACCCTATCACAGCATGCCTAATCTCTGTCACACAGTCTGGGATGAATTTCCCCCTAAGTACAGATCTAGAATCAGCTTCTCCTCCCCCAATACTAATCTTAATTATTAGTGGGAGAAAAGCAAGACTGGCACAAGATCAGCATCAAGGGGCAAATTCACCCTACACCCTGACAAACCCGCCACAACCACACTGGTCACACACCTGTAATGCAGCTTGCCTCGTACAAGAGCCAGAGAGGTGAAGTCTCCACGGCCATGCTCATTCTCCCCACAGTACAGCAACAAGCCATCCTCCGAGTCTGCCTAACACACAACACACACACACAGATACAGACGGAAATACACACACACATGCACGGACCACACACACAGACACACAACCAGTGGTATGGTACTGTACCTTGAATTCAAGGGTCATCTGAAATGTCTGGTAAGAGTTCTTCAGAGGTTCAAAGGTCATGTGGGAGTGGCCATAGAACCTTGGGAACTGCACCGTCACTCCTGGCAAACACAGAGCAGGAAACACCAGCTCATCACTGTGTTTTACAATGGCATTGATCAAGTCAGTGCGAACATGCAACACACTCAACTGAATTCAAATACTGGGGCTCAAAAACGTAGGAGTGCAAGGCAGAACCAGGTGGAAGATCATGATGGTATTCATTAGGGCACACCGTGGCAAAAGGCTTTACAACGGAAAGCAAAAAGAGCTTTGGTTATTGGACAAGCTCAGGTATAGTCCATCCTTGTTTTAGTTTGTGTCTTCTGTTTGGTGAATAATTAATACGACCCAGTTGAATTTAGGTGAAACACAAACATATTCAAAACTCTGACCCCCCCCCCCCCCCCCCCCCCTTCTCCCTGTGCTCCACGTGATCAATTTATGTCCATGACACAGAATTAGGCCTACACCAGAGACACCCTATCCACAGACCCTATCTCCACTAGAGAGACGTTTTCAGAGAAAGAGAGGACACAGATAACTTCCAGAAGGATGTCTATAGACCCAAACTCATTCACTGTCTCTGGGGTACCCCCCCCCACCCCACCAATTACAGAGGATAGAACGCTCCAATTGCACAGGGTTGATCCATTCTCCCACGAGGAGAGGGGTTAAAAACACTCAATAAAGTCAGTCAAATTATTGTCAGGGTTTATAAGACTCAGGAGATAAGATGCTTTGAGTATAGTTCTGAGGAGGAGCAGGAAGAGGAGAGGAGGAAGGGGAGAAAGAGGAGGAGCAGGAAGAGGAGAGGAGGAAGGGGAGAAAGAGGAGGAGCAGGAGGAGGGGAAAAGCAGGAGAAGAGGAAAAACAGGAAGAGGAGCAGGAGGAGCAGAAGTAGAGGAAGAGCAGGAGGAGCAGGGAGAGGAGCAGGAGTAAGAAGAGCAGAAGAAGAGGAAGAGCAGGAGTAAGAGGAGCAGAAGAAGAGGAAGAGCAGGAGTAAGAAGAGCAGAAGAAGAGGAAGAGCAGAAGAAGAGCAGGAGGAGGAAGAGCAGAAGAGGAAGAGCAGGAGGAGGAAGAGCAGGAGTAAGAAGAGCAGAAGAAGAGGAAGAGCAGGAGGAGGAGGAGCAGGAGTAAGAAGAGCAGAAGAAGAGGAAGAGCAGGAGGAGGAAGAGCAGGAGGGGGAGGAGCAGGAGTAAGAAGAGCAGAAGAAGAGGAAGAGCAGGAGGAAGAGCAGGAGTAAGAGGAGCAGAAGAAGAGGAAGAGCAGGAGTAAGAGGAGCAGAGGAAGAGGAAGAGCAGGAGTAAGAGGAGCAGAAGAAGAGGAAGAGCAGGAGGAAGAGCAGGAGTAAGAGGAGCAGAAGAAGAGGAAGAGCATTAGTAAGAGGAGCAGAAGAAGAGGAAGAGCAGGAGGAGGAGAAGCATGAAGAGCAGGAGGAAGAGGAGCAGGGGGAAAGAAAGCTGGCAAGTCCCTGTCCTAATCCAAGGTCCAAGTCCTGTCATCACAGGGTTAACTCCCCCTGACCTGACCTGACCTGGACTGACTCACCGTAGGAGCAGATGTCACCACTGCGGCCCAGGTTGCAGTGGCAACGGGAGCCTCCGCTGTCGTAGTCACTGAGGCAGAAGCTGTCGGGGGGGCACACCGTGTCCTCACAGGCTAGGTCGTAGAGCCTGGGCACGGGGCCCATCCATTGGGTCATGGGGGGTGTGGGGGTGGTGGGAGGCAGGGTGGTGGGGGAAGGGCTGTCGGTGGTGGGGCTCATGGTGATCAGCTCAGGGGTGACGGGGGTAAGTGGGGAGCCCAGCTCTGGGTCAGAGGGGGGTGAGGGGAGGAGGATGGCGTTGGGTGCGGCCGTGCCCATCCTGTAGATGACGTTCCCGCCTGGCTGAGAGGACGGCGTTCCAGACCGGGAACGAAGCTGGGATCTCTGGTTGTCACCGTTGGGAATGGCAGGGAACGGCTTCAGCTTTGAAACGGCAAGATGGAGTAAGAGGGGCGCCACTGCCACGGTTAGTTTAGTTTGCTGGATTAGTTATTGGACAGACTGGGTGCATGCCTAAAACAAACAGTGTGCCAAATGTATAGTTATACTTATATAGCTGCTTTCCTGGACCCAAATGAACCCTATTCCTGGACCCAAATTAACCCTATTCCTGGACCCAAATGAACCCTGTTCCTGGACCCAAATGAACCCTGTTCCTGGACCCAAATTAACCCTATTCCTGGACCCAAATGAACCCTATTCCTGGACCCAAATTAACCCTATTTCTGGACCCAAATGAACGCTATTCCTGGACTCAAATGAACCCTATTCCTGGACCCAAATGAACCCTATTCCTGGACTCAAATGAACCCTATTCCTGGACTCAAATGAACCCTATTCCTGGACTCAAATGAACCCTGTTCCTGGACCCAAATGAACCCTATTCCTGGACCCAAATGAACCCTGGTCCTGGACCCAAATGAACCCTATTCCTGGACCAAAAACCAATCTCAATGGATAATCTGTATTGAAAGTGCTTTTTGAAAAAGGAAACTGGAACATACGGTTGTTAAATATTTGCCCTGAGAATAGCTTCCGGATTGGGATATGACTGCGATAAGGATAAGATTGGTAGGGTGGCTTTCCTGGGTTTCTAGGGCCCCTGTGACCGGTCTAGGGTGAATTTGCTCCTAGACACTGATCTTGGGACAGTTTTTCCTTTCCCCCACTAATGGTTAAGGTTAGGATTGAGAGAGGGTAAGATGATCCTAGATCTGTACCTAAGGAAAACTTAACCCCAGAGCCCTGATGTACATGATGACCCACCTCCTCAATGAAGACATCGTAGTCAGAGTCGTCTATGTCAAATCCGTCTTCATCTTTGATCTTGCCGTCTGTGATGTAGCGCTGGCCATAGCCGCTGCTGCCAACCTCTGCTGTGCCTATGGATATGGACACTATTATGTATAGCATTAAATCGATACCGTGTACAGTACAAGTAACAATATCAGCATCATGAGACTATGACAAGAGCACAGTGAGTCACAATGTCACAGTTAGTCTGACTCTCCAGACAGATGGACAGGTGGGGGGGACATAGAGTTGGAAATAGCTGCCCATGCTAACACAGGCCTTGTGGCAAGTACTCTATCCAACTCTATGGTGGGGACTTGGTCGAGTGGGCAGCAAACACACAGGGAACCCATGGTACTGAGGATGATGATGATGATTAGCTAATAGATGTTGGTGGATGATCCCCTTTATAGGGATTGATGATATACAGTAGTAGCCTGGTCCTAGATCAGATTGTGCTGTTGTGTCAAAGTCATGACAAGGAGTTTACATAATAGCACAAACAGATCTGGGACCAGGCTAATACAGTAGTTGTCCCAGGTCTACCTGTCACAGTGTAGAGAGCTTGTTTCACCACATACTGGAACCTGTCCCCCAGATATACGACTGACCATGCAGACAGAGACCAGGCTGAGTCCGGCCAGACAGTAGGAAACAAAAACACCATGATGTTTAGAATCCCCAACCTAAATGTTTTATTTCACATTTAATGCTGTGTGTTTGTGTGTGTGTGTGCAGAACAAACTCAAAATAATTACTCCTAACCATAACGTAGGAGTCAGGTAAGGTTACTCCTGACCATAATATAGAAGTGAGGTAAGGTTACTACTGACCATAATGTAGGAGTGGGGTAAGGTTACTACTGACCATAATATAGAAGTGAGGTAAGGTTACTCCTGACCATAATATAGAAGTGAGGTAAGGTTACTACTGACCATAATGTAGGAGTGGGGTAAGGTTACTACTGACCATAATATAGAAGTGAGGTAAGGTTACTACTGACCATAATGTAGGAGTGGGGTAAGGTTACTACTGACCATAATATAGAAGTGAGGTAAGGTTACTGCTGACCACAATGTAGGAGTGAGGTAAGGTTACTGCTGACCACAATGTAGGAGTGAGGTAAGGTTACTACTGACCATAATGTAGGAGTGGAGTAAGGTTACTACTGACCATAATGTAGGAGTGGGGTAAGGTTACTATTGACCATAATGTAGGAGTGGAGTAAGGTTACTGCTGACCATAATGTAGGAGTGGGGTAAGGTTACTATTGACCATAATGTAGGAGTGTAGTAAGGTTACTACTGACCATAATGTAGGAGTGGGGTAAGGTTACTGCTGACCATAATGTAGGAGTGGGGTAAGGTTACTATTGACCATAATGTAGGAGTGGAGTAAGGTTACTACTGACCATAATGTAGGAGTGGGGTAAGGTTACTATTGACCATAATGTAGGAGTGGAGTAAGGTTACTACTGACCATAATGTAGGAGTGGGGTAAGGTTACTATTGACCATAATGTAGGAGTGGAGTAAGGTTACTGCTGACCATAATGTAGGAGTGGAGTAAGGTTACTGCTGACCATAATGTAGGAGTGGGGTAAGGTTACTATTGACCATAATGTAGGAGTGTAGTAAGGTTACTACTGACCATAATGTAGGAGTGGGGTAAGGTTACTACTGACCATAATGTAGGAGTGAGGTAAGGTTACTGCTGACCACAATGTAGGAGTGGAGTAAGGTTACTACTGACTACAATGTAGGAGTGGGGTAAGGTTACTACTGACCATAATGTAGGAGTGGGGTAAGGTTACTGCTGACCACAATGTAGAAGTGAGGTAAGGTTACTACTGACCATAATATAGAAGTGAGGTAAGGTTACTACTGACCATAATGTAGGAGTGGGGTAAGGTTACTATTGACCATAATGTAGGAGTGGGAATAAAATGGGTTGTGTTTAGTAAGGAGAAAACTTTTTCAATCAGAGTGAAAACAGAATGAGTCCTCAATGTGTTATGGTAAAGATGAGTGGCATTAAAATGATCCTGCCCTCTTTATTCTTTGTTTTGTGGGAGGGAACTACAAATAAGACAGTGGGGATGTGTAACGCCCCCCTCCCTGCCTCCCTCCCCTCACGTGCCCCATGTTTTTGGTCATGCAGGGAGGTAATTTGGAGATATGGGTGCTAGTCAAGTCCTGTACAAACCCGCCCTTCCCCGCGGGGGGCAAACCTCCCCCATCCCCCCGCTCTTAATCCTGTCTGATGAGGCCAGGGCGTAACCCGATTTTCGCCCTGTGAGGGGGGGCAGGCTTGTGACGCAGTGTGATGGGACAGCCTCTCTGAAGATGCTTCATTCAGTCCAGTTTAACCCTGTGATTGCCACCATGTGTCGGCGCGCCAGCCGTCCACCCACATGGCTCTAGGAGTTGGATTGACAGGACAACAGGCCCCACAGTCCTCCTCACAACATGGCATCAGGAACCTCTCTCTGTTCTATAAAGGGTTAAACTTGTCTCCGGTACCTATTTGGGAGTCTTACCTCCAACCTGTATGTATAGCCTTATGTTTACCTAATACAGTGTGTGTGCAAACAAACAAAAAACACACTTCCATACTTGCACACGCACACACACACCAGAGTAAAGCTTACTTGCTAATGTTTGCCCATAGACTGCCAGTCTACCATGGCCCCTCTCTCCCATATAAAGACAGTACTGATCCGGAGCCTCGGGGTTATCTCTGGCAGCCTCCTAAATGGCATCCTATTCTCTATATAGTGCACTACATTTGACCAGGGCCCATAGGGATCTGTCAAAAGTAGTGCACTATGTAGGGAATAGTGTGCCATTTGTGACACAGACTCTTTCTCTCTCATGTCAATATCAATCAGCCCATAAACCTCCCTTCCCCCCGCACCACACCAATTGTAATTTACATTATAACAATAGGAAAATACAATTCTCTGTACCCGGTCTAAGTCTATCGCTTTATCTCCATAGACTTAAAGAAATGGACAGAAAACACATACGCTCTCTATGCATGCACACCTCTCTCTCCGTGCGCGCACACGCACGCACGCACACGCGCACACGCACACACACACACAGTGGCGGGGCAGTTACCAGGGGTGCGGATGGGGTTGTTGATGGCGCTGGGAGGGCTCACTCCATGGACGTTGGCGGCTCGGACCACAAACTGGTACTCCGTGTCGGGGCTTAACCCTTTCAGTACCATGGAGTTGGCTTCAATGGGCTCCCTGATGTAGGTCCACTCTGTGTCCATCTCAGGCCTGTATAGAGGAGACCATTCATATAGGAATTACACTGGTGCACTGACTAAAACACTATTCAGAATATAAAACATTGAGAGAAAAAAATAATATCTCGTGAAATAATGCATTTATTTATTTTTTTAAACTGGGAGGAATATGGAGTGTGCAACTTAATTCATGGTCTGTGTTAGTCTGCACCTTGTTAACGGGCGTGTTTCTCCAGCTTCATGCTCTACTTAACTAGAGGGCCACTGACTGCATAACTTCCAGGTTATCTTACAGGGTTCTCACCACGCACTGCACACCTGTCCTGCACACTTCCAGTCCCACACGGTTCACAGGTCAAAGTTGAGTCTTAACACAGATCGTCTTAGCACAGAAACACAACTCATTCTCAAATGATTGGCAGGCAACACCGGCATAGTGTTTTCAGCAAATGTTCATATGAAATTGAAAATATGCTGTGGTCTAAAAATAGAAGAGATACGTATATTGATGTAGCTCCATTTAAACAACCGTTTCTACCTTTTTTCAAAGTTGCCATTTGATATCAGAATCGGGCAACGGATCAACCCAAATCCAAGTACCTGCTTGTTCTAGCAGGCGTGAAACAGTATCTTGCTCTATTGGCTGGGAACATGAGGATATTACAAATCAGACAATTGTCTTGTCAGAAGCTTGGCAGGGTGAGGTGATCAGAGTTGAACATGTACAGCTGGTACTTTTAATACTGTCCATCTCGCTTTCCTCAAGTCAATGTTATTTTTTAAATCAATACTTCTCATTTTAAATGGACTGTGTGAAGAAAACGGCTGTTCAAATAGAACCACTGTGGTTTGGTAGAGTTGAGAAATCAAACTGAAACATGAATTCTAGAGTGGAACAAATCTGCAAAAAGGTATAAAAACATTACTGCCTTCAGAGGGCTTTTCATTTCTTTCTTATTTTTCTCCCCAATTTCATGGTATCCAATTGGTAGGAGTTACAGTCTTGTTCCATCGCTGCAACTCCCCTACGGAGTCAGGAGAGGCGAAGGTCGAGAGCTGCGCGTCCTCCAAAACACAACCCAGCTAAGCCGCACTGCTTCTTGACACAATGCCCACTTAACCCCAGAAGACAGCCGCACCAATGTGTCACAGGAAAACACAGTACACCTGGCGACCGTGTCAGCGTGCACTGCGCCTGACCCACCACAGGAGTCGCTAGTGCGCAATGGAACCCTCCCCTAATCACTCCTTCCGTGGCCTCCAACTGCTCTTAAACGCTAGCAAAACCAAATGCATGCTTTTCAACCGTTCGCTGCCCGCACCCACCCGCCCGACTAGCATCACTACTCTGGACGGTTCTGACCTAGAATACGTGGACAACTACAAATACCTAGGTGTCTGGCTAGACTGTAAACTCTCCTTCCAGACTCATATCAAACATCTCCAATCCAAAATCAAATCTAGACTTACCCAAACTTACCCTCGTAAAACTGACTATCCTACCGATACTCGACTTCGGCGATGTCATCTACAAAATAGCTTCCAATACTCTACTCAGCAAACTGGATGCAGTCTATCACAGTGCCCTCCGTTTGTCACAAAAGCCCCTTATACCACCCACCCACTGCGACCTGTATGCTCTAGTCGGCTGGCCCTCGCTACATATTCGTCGCCAGACCCAATGGCTCCAGGTCATCTACAAGTCTATGCTAGGTAAAGCTCCGCCTTACCTCAGCTCATTGGTCACGATAACAACACCCACCCGTAGAACGCGCTCCAGCATATATATCTCACTGGTCATCCCCAAAGCCAACACCTCTTTGGCCGCCTTTCCTTCCAGTTCTCTGCTGCCAGTGACTGAATTACAAAAATCGCTGAAGCTGGAGACTTACATTTCCCAAACTAACTTTAAACATCAGCTATCTGAGCAGCTAACCGATCGCTGCAGCTGTACATAGTCCATCAGTAAAAAGCCCACCCAATCTACCTACCTTATCCCCATATTGTTTTTATTTACTTTGTTGCTCTTTTGCACACCAGTATCACTACTTACACAACATCATCTGCTCATCATCATCTGCTCATCTATCACTCCAGTGTTAATCTGCTAAATTGTAATTACTTTGCTACTATGGCCTATTTATTGCCATACCTCCTCATGCCATGTGCACACACTGTATATAGACTTTCTTTTTTTTCTATTGTGTTGACTGTACGCTTGTTTATTCCATGTAACTCTGTGTTGTTGTTTCTGTCGCACTGCTTTGCTTTATCTTAGTCAGATCGCAGTTGTAAATGAGAACTTATTCTCAACTAGCTTACCTGGTTAAATAAAGGTTAAAGAAAAAAGTAGAAGACTGACTAGAAGTGTTTACCGCTAGCGTAAGCTAAATAGTCACTGTATGAACGTACCTGATGTAAGCAACAAGAAAGTGTAGAACTGGTGCACTTCCCTCACTCTCACCCTGTGTCCACGACAACGCAAGCTCTGTGTCCGATACGGCCACGACAGTGGGCTGAGTGGGAGGGGACGGAGGCATACACATCTCTGCGGATGGGAAATAACAACCCTGTCATGTGACATTTAAATGTCCCGCTGAACTCAATGTAAGATCATGCTCGATTTACAAAGTCAAATAAATTCATCCTAGAGGGGGAATTACAAGGAAGGAAACAATAAACAACAACATGACAACAGGAAGAAAATTAATATACCACAACATACTGTATACCATACAGGATATTAATATACCACCACATACTGCATACCATACATGACATTAACACAGGGTTTCTTGTACTTTTTCTGCACACCACTAAAAAGTTGACACTCGAAAATTCAGGGGATCCAACTTGGAAAATGTATATTCCTTAATTACCGCTGTGTGTTCATTATTCACAAAATGTTAGGTCCCGCTGGTTATCCTTACACACAATAATGTAGAAGGAGTAAAAGCTTCTTAGTTGACACTGAAAGGTATTGTTCTAAAAAAACGAATCTTAATTTGTTTGATAAGATTACAGATTTTCTCAAGGGACCTCATTTGACTTTCAGACCCCACGTTTGGGAACCACTGCATTAACATACACATCAAATCAAATTACATTTTATTGGCCACATACACATGGTTAGCAGATGTTATTGGCCACATACACATGGTTAGCAGATGTTATTGGCCACATACACACGGTTAGCAGATGTTATTGGCCACATACACATGGTTAGCAGATGTTATTGGCCACATACACATGGTTAGCAGATGTTATTGGCCACATACACATGGTTAGCAGATGTTATTGTGAGTGTAGTGAAATGCTTATGCTTCTAGATCTGACAGTGTAGCAGTATCTAACAGGTCATATCTAACAATTCCGCAACAAAACCTAATACACACAATCTAGTAAAGGAATGGGATAAGAATATATAAGTATAAAATATATGGATAAGCAGTGACAGCACACCTTAGACAGGTCTAGCTTGTAGAGTAAAAATAAAAAATATAAAAATACAGCACAGTATTGTGGTCACCTTTGCTGTCACCTCTGCTGTCACCCTTGATTACCTTGTAAAGAAGTGCTGATGTCCCTGGGCATGCTAGGTCGGCCCTCGCCTGCCCATCCATATGCACCAACACTAACTCTGTACTGGGTGGCAACTTTAAGGTTACCAATGTCCACATCCTAGGAGAAAGGGTGAGAGAGAGTGAGAGAGTGCATAGTAAGCTTGTCTGCTCTGAAACTTCCATTCACATACAGCACCAGTCAAAAGTTTGGACACACCTACTCATTCAAGGGTTATCTTTATTTTTGCTATTTTCTACATTGTAGAATAATAGTTAAGACATGAAAACTATGAAATAACACATATGGAATCATTTAGTAACTAAAAAAGTGTTAAACAAATAAAGATATATTTTAGATTCTTCAAAGTAGAATGCATACTCTTTGTCACGTCTGCTCCCGCTCCCCCACCCCCCTCTGGCGCTCGAGGGCGTCAGGTTGCCCTGCATCCCGCCTCCCTCGCTGCAGCGGGATTGACAGACCTCTTGCCTCAGCCGGATTGTCTGGCTTCCATGCCTCAGCCGACTCGCCAGGCTCTCAAGCTCCTGTCGGTTTGTTGGGCTCCCACGCCCCAACCGGCTTGCCCAGCGCCCATGTCTCGGCCGGTTCGCCCAGGTGGGACGCCGGGTGGCGCCCCAAGAAGGGGGGGGTACTGTCACCTTTGCTCCCGCTCTTCTCTCTTCCCTGGTGCTTGAGGGTGCCACGCTGCCCTGCATCACGCACTCCTTCCATCAATTACGCACACCTGCCTTCCCTCGTCATGAGCATCAGCAATATTGGACTCACCTGGACTCACTTATCACCTGTTTATTTCCTCCCCTATATTTGTCAGTTCCCCAGCTCTGTTCCCCGCTGTTGCATTGTATTGTTTTTGTCTTTAGTATTAGTTTGCTGACGCTGTTCCTGTCTTGTTCCATGTCCGTTATTTATTAAATGTTTTACTCCCCATACCTGCTTTGTCTCTCCAGCGTCATTCCATTTGACACTCTTAGCATTCTGTCAACCAGCTTCACCTGGAATGCTTTTCCAACAGTCTTGAAGGAGTTCCCACATATGCTTAGTACTTATTGGCTTCTTTTCCTTTACTCTGTGGTCCAACTCATCCCAAACCATCTCAGTTGGGTTGAGGTCGGGTGATTGTGGAGGCCAGGTCATCTGATGCAGCACTACATCACTCTCCTTCTTGGTCAAATAGCCCTTACACAGCCTGGAGGTATGTTGGGTCATTGTCCTATTGAAAAACAAATTATAGTCCCACTAAGCGCAAACCAGATGGGATGGCGTATCGCTGCAGAATGCTGTGGTAGCCATGCTGGTTAAGTCTGCCTTGAATTCTAAATAAATCACTGACAGTGTCACCAGCAAAGCACCATCACACCTCCTCCTCCATGCTTCACGGTGGGAACCACACATTCGGAGATCATCCGTTCACCTACTCTGCGTCTCACAAAGACACGGCAGTTGGAACAAAAAATCTCCAATTTGGAATCATCAAACCAAAGGACAGATTTCCAATGTCCATTGCTCGTGCTTCTTGGCCCAAGCAAGTCTCTTCTTATTATTGGGGTCCTTTAGTAGTGGTTTCTTTGCAGTAATTTGACCATGAAGGCCTGATTCATGCAGTCTCCTCTGAACAGTTGATGTTGAGATGTGTCTGTTACTTGAACTCTGTGAAGCATTTATTTGGACTGCAATTTCTGAGGCTGGTAACTCTAATGAACTTATCCTCTGCAACAGAGGTAACTCTGGGTCTTCCTTTCCTGTGGCGGTCCTCATTAGAGCCAGTTTCATCATAACGCTTGATGGTTTTTGCGACTGCATTTGAAGAAACTTTAAAAGTTATTGAAATATCCCAGATTGACTGACCTTCATGTTTTAAAGTAATGATGGACTGTAGTTTCTCTTTGCTTATTTGAGCTGTTCTTGCCATAATATGTACTTGGTCTCTTACCAAATAGGACTATCTTCTGTATACCAACCCTACCTTATCATAACGCAACTGATTGGATCAAATGCATTAAGGAAAGAAATTTCACAAATTAACAAGGCACACCTGTTAATTGAAATCCATTCCAGGTGACTACCTCATGAAGCTGGTTGAGAGAATGCCAAGAGTGTGCAAAGCTGTCATCAAGGCAAAGGGTTGCTACTTTGAAGAATCTCAAATATAAATATATTTTGATTTGTTCAACACTTTTTTGGTTACATGATTCCATTTTTGTTATTTCATAGTTTTGATGTCTTCACTATTATTCTACAATGTAGAAAATAGTCAAAATTAAAAAGAAAAACACTTGAATGAGTATGTGTGTCCAAACTTTTTACTGGTACTGTACATACAAAGGCTGTGGATAAGATTACATTAGACAACAATTATGTAACTTTAAAGTTTTACACTCAAATATGTTTGGCACAAGTAGCACAGTTCTGTCTGAATAATACTTACAAAACTTGCTTGTCCATCCAATTGCCCCTAAGAGAGAATAAGAGCCAACATAATAAATAAGTAATTATGTTGGATTAAGTAGGATAAAACAGTCAACTATTTGTTTTCCAAGAAACATTATGTGACCTACTCAAAACGGATAAAAAAAACGTATACTTTTAAAAGATTTCCACCAGATGCCTAATCATCTACTTCTATCACCCATTTATTTGTTCAATTACTGTAAGGACACGTCCATACTGTTAGAGTTACTGTAAGGACACATCCATACTGTTACTGTAAGGACACGTCCACCATACTGTTACTGTAAGGCCACTTCCATACCATTAAGGTCACTGTAAGGACACGTCCACCATACTGTTACTGTAAGGACACGTCCACCATACTGTTACTGTAAGGACACGTCCATACCATTAAGGTCACTGTAAGGACACGTCCACCATACTGTTACTGTAAGGACACGTCCATACGGTTAAAGTTACTGTAAGGACACATCCATACTGTTAGAGTTACTGTAAGGACACATCCATACTGTTACTGTAAGGACATGTCCACCATACTGTTACTGTAAGGACACATCCATACTGTTAGAGTTACTGTAAGGACACATCCATACTGTTACTGTAAGGACACGTCCATACCATTAAGGTCACTGTAAGGACACGTCCACCATACTGTTACTGTAAGGACACGTCCATACTGTTACTGTAAGGACACGTCCACCATACTGTTACTGTAAGGACACGTCCATACTGTTACTGTAAGGACACGTCCACCATACTGTTACTGTAAGGACACGTCCATACTGTTATGGTTACTGTAAGGACATGTCCATACCGTTAAGGTTACTGTAAGGACAAGTCCATACCGTTAAGGTTACTGTAAGGACACGGGAATACTGTTATGGTTACTGTAAGGACACATCCATACTGTTAGAGTTACTGTAAGGACACATCCACCATACTGTTACTGTAAGGACACGTCCATACTGTTATGGTTACTGTAAGGACATGTCCATACTGTTATGGTTACTGTAAGGGTATGTCCATACCGTTAAGGTTACTGTAAGGACAAGTCCATACCGTTAAGGTTACTGTAAGGACACGTCCATACTGTTAAGGTTACTGTAGGGACACATCCATACTGTTACTGTAAGGACACAGCCATACTGGTATGGTTACTGTAAGGACACATCCATACTGTTACTGTAAGGACACATGCATACTGTTATGGTTACTGTAAGGTCACGTCCATACATATACAGCTAACAGTATCACTGCCATCACTCTGAGGTGAGGACACGTTACTTACGGTGGTCAGCATGTCCAGACTGAGAGGCACCTCCAGCGTCACGGCAGTACTCACTGGCCGACTGTTCCTCATCTCTGTGTAGAACACCTGACAAACACACACATACACACGAACGCACACACACACACACACGCACACACACACAGCCTGGGTTCAAGATTGTGCAGTATACTATTGTCAGGCTTAGAAAATGTACAAGGTGGCAACAAGGTGAAGTGCCCTTCTGTGAAGTGGAGAGAATGGTAAGTGGGATAGTGTATGGCAGAGGGTGTGTGTGTGTGTGTGTGTGTGTGTGTGTGTGTGTGTGTGTGTGTGTGTGTGTGTGTGTGTGTGTGTGTGTGTGTGTGTGTGTGTGTGTGTGTGTGTGTGTGTGTGTGTGTGTGTGTGCACATGAATGGTATGTATGCAGGTGTGTGTGTCCATGTGCTTGTGTGTGTGTGTTTGTTTGTGTGTGTGTGTGTTTGTTTGTGTGTGTGTACATGTTTCTTATTGTACTGGGTCCAGTACAATAAGCTTCCCGTTATGTGAATGAGGAGCAGAAATATAATCCTGTCCTCTCTTTATGTGAATGAGAAGCAGAAATATAATCCTGTCCTCTCTTTATGTGAATGAGGAGCAGAAATATAATCCTGTCCTCTCTTTATGTGAATGAGGAGCAGAAATATAATCCTGTCCTCTCTTTATGTGAATGAGAAGCAGAAATATAATCCTGTCTTCTCTTTATGTGAATGAGGAGCAGAAATATAATCCTGTCCTCTCTTTATGTGAATGAGGAGCAGAAATATAATCCTGTCCTCTCTTTATGTGAATGAGAAGCAGAAATATAATCCTGTCCTCTCTTTCTGTGAATGAGAAGCAGAAATATAATCCTGTCTTCTCTTTATGTGAATGAGGAGCAGAAATATAATCCTGTCTTCTCTTTATGTGAATGAGAAGCAGAAATATAATCCTGTCCTCTCTTTATGTGAATGAGAAGCAGAAATATAATCCTGTCCTCTCTTTCTGTGAATGAGAAGCAGAAATATAATCCTGTCTTCTCGTTATGTGAATGAGAAGCAGAAATATAATCCTGTACTCGCTTTGTGTGAATGAGGAGCAGAAATATAATCCTGTCCTCTCATTATGTGAATGAGAAGCAGAAATATAATCCTGTCCTCTCTTTATGTGAATGAGGAACAGAAATATAATCCTGTCTTCTCTTTATGTGAATGAGAAGCAGAAATATAATCCTCTCTTCTCTTTGAATGAGAAGCAGAAATATAATCCTGTCTTCTCTTTATGTGAATGAGGAGCAGAAATAGTATCCTCTCTTCTCTTTATGTGAATGAGGAGCAGAAATATAATCCTGTCCTCTCTTTATGTGAATGAGAAGCAGAAATATAATCCTGTCTTCTCTTTGAATGAGGAGCAGAAATATAATCCTGTCCTCTCTTTATGTGAATGAGGAGCAGAAATATAATCCTGTCTTCTCTTTATGTGAATGAGGAGCAGAAATATAATCCTGTCTTCTCTTTATGTGAATGAGAAGCAGAAATATAATCCTGTCTTCTCTTTGAATGAGAAGCAGAAATATAATCCTGTCCTCTCTTTATGTGAATGAAAAGCAGAAATAGTATCCTCTCTTCTCTTTATGTGAATGAGGAGCAGAAACAGTATCCTCTCTTCTCTTTATGTCAGTTTGAGAGGAGAAACAGGAGCATCAATGCTTCTTGATCCACGATGGTAATGAGGCCTTAGCTGACGTTCACCACAAGGTCATCAGACTGCTGTCAAATAAGAAAACACTGTGTGTCCCAAATGGCACACTATTCCCTACTTAGTGTACTACTTTGAGTAGTGATGAGGGGAAACATCGATACAGTTACATATCGCAATGTTAAGTGTTGATTTGTAAAAAATTATATATACACACTGAACACACAGATCCATAGATTCGGGCCTAATGAATTTATTTTAATTGACTGAATCCCTTATATGAACTTTAACTCAGTAAAATCTTTGAAATTGTTGCATGTTGGTTTATATTTTTGTTCAGTATATGTACAGTTAATTCGGAAAGTATTCAAACCCCTTGAATTTTTCCACATTTTGTTACGTTACAGCTTTATTCTAAAATGGATTAAATCGTTTTTTTCCCTCATCAATCTACACACAATACCCCATAATGACAAAGCAAAAACAGGTTTTAAGAAATGTTTGCTAATTTATAAAAACCTGAAAAATGACATTTACATAAAAATTCAGACCCTTTACTCGTACTTTGTTGAAGCACATTTGGCAGCGATTACAGCCTTGAGTCTTCTTGGGTATGACGCTACAAGCTTGACAGACCTGTATTTGGGGAGTTTCTCCCATTCTTCTCTGCAGATCCTCCCAAGCTCTGTCAGGTTGGATGGGGAGCGTTGCTGCACAGCTATTTTCAGGTCTCTCCAGAGATGTTCTATCATGTTAGTGTACAGGCCCTGGCTGGGCCACTCAAGGACATTCAGAGACTTGTGCCGAAGCCTCTCCTGCATTGTCTTGGCTGTGTGTTTAGGGTCATTGTCCTGTTGGAAGGTGAACCTTCACCCCAGTCTGAGGTCCTGAGTGCTCTGGAGTAGGTTTTCATCAAGGATCTCTCTGTACTTTGCTCCGTTCATCTTTGCCTCGACCCTGACTAGCTACCAGTCCCTGCCACTGAAAAACACCCCACAGCATGATGCTGCCACCACCATGCTTCACTGTAGGGATGGTGCCAGGTTACCTCCAGACGTGACGCTTGGCATTCAGGACAAAGAGTTCAATCTTTGTTTCATCAGACCAGACAATATTGTTTCTCATGGTCTGAGAGTCTTTGGGTGCCTCTTGGCAAACTCCAAGCGGACTGTCATGGGCCTTTTACTGGGAAGTGTGTTCCGTCTGGCTTCTCAACCATAAAGGCCTGATTGGTGGAGTGCTGCTGAGATGGTTGTCCTTCTGGAAGAGTCTCCCATCTCCACAGAGGACCTCTAGAGCTCTGTCAGAGTGACCATCGGGTTCTTGGTCACCTCCCTGACCAAGGCCCTTCTCCCCTGATTGCTCAGTTTGCCCGGGCGGCCAGCTCTAGGATGAGACTTGGTTGTTCCAAACTTATGCCACTGTGTTCTTGGGGACTTCAATGCTGCAGACATGTTTTTGGTACCCTTCCCCAGATCTGTGCCTCAAAAGAATCCTCTCTCGGAGCTCTACAGACAATTCCTTTGACCTCACGGCTTGGTTTTTGCTCTGACATACACTGCCAACTGTGGGTCCTTATATAGATAGGTGTGTGCCTTTACAAATCATGTCCAATCAATAGAATTTATCACAGGTGGACTCCAATCAAGTTGTAGAAAAATCTCAAGTATGATCAATGGAAACAGGATGTACCTGAGCTCAATTTGAGTCTCAGGGTCTAAATACTTATTATTATTTATTTTTTTGTCAATTTTATAAAATTTCTCAAAACTTGTTTTTGCTTTGTCATTATGGGGTATTGTGTGTAGATTGCTGAGGAATTTTTATTTATTTAATCAATTTTAGAATAATAAAAAGTTAAGGGGTCTGATGACTTTCCCAAAGGCCCTGTATATATATATTTTTTGCTAGGTAGCGTTAGCAAGTGCTAGTAGGCTGTACCTACACCTAAACTATATTTTTGATCCTGTAGCATGTTTTCCATCTTCAATAGTGGGCCAATATGTCTTTTATTTCCATGACTTCTCCATGACTAATCAAAACTCATGTTCTCATGTTCTCTCTGCAGCAGACTTGCACCACCGTGCTTATTATGGAAAGGGGGATACCTAGTCAGTTGTACAGCTGAATGCCTTCAACTGAAATGTGTCTTCCGCATTTAACCCAACCCCTCTGAATCAGAGAGGTGCGGGGGGCTGCCTTAATCGACATCCACGTTTTCGGCGCCCGGGGGAACAGTTGGTTAACTGCCTTTTCCCGGGACATATAGTGAGCAATATGTTTGGAACATCGTATAGAATCATGAGAATCGCAATACATATCGTATCGGTACCTAAGTATCGTGAGGTCCCGGGCAATTCCCAGCCCTACTTTTGACCAGGGCCCAGAGGGCTCTGGTCCAAAGTAGTGCACTATAAAGGGAATAGGGCTCTGGTCCAAAGTAGTGCACTATAAAGGGAATAGGGCTCTGGTCCAAAGTAGTGCACTATAAAGGGAATAGAGCTCTGGTTCAAAGTAGTGCACTATAAAGGGAATAGGGCTCTGGTCCAAAGTAGTGCACTATAAAGGGAATAGGGCTCTGGTCCAAAGTAGTGCACTATAAAGGGAATAGGGCTCTGGTCCAAAGTAGTGCACTATAAAGGGAATAGGGCTCTGGTCCAAAGTAGTGCACTATAAAGGGAATAGAGCTCTGGTCCAAAGTAGTGCACTATAAAGGGAATAGGACGCCATTTGGGATGCTTCCATTCACACAGTTGCAGATAGAAACAGCTTGACCTCATGTCATGTAACATTAAACAAATAAGTCTGCTTGAAAACATCCATCTGTTATGGGTAGTGAACTGCACACCACGTTCCATGTACTGTGCATGGTCACGTTCCAGACCCACTACATTGCCGTCGATTTGATGCGGGTATCAGATTGCAATATCATATGATGTGCTCGGCTGATATGTTAAACCAGGCACTGTGAGATGTGACAGACGACTGCAAAGTGGTCGGCCTGAAACGTGACCACTGTGTTGGTGTATGTAAGCCAATTGTTACCTTGTAGCCTGTGATGGTGCTAACATGACGCCGCGGCATCTTCCATCGCACACTGACGGCCGTGCAGTTCACCATCTCCAACTGGATGTCCAATGGAGGGCTGAGGCGCTCTGTATGGGCCAGGAAATGATGTCATCACAATGGTTCAAAGTGAAAAGGCAGTGGGACTCATTACAGGTTACAGGTCAATCACAATCCAAGAAGCAACAAGTAAGAGGGATCTACAACCAATATGTATTTATAAATACAGTACAAATACTGCCCCTCTGTGAATGAGTTTGAGAGTCAGAACACACACATGCTGTTATAAAAATGATGTGTTTGACTGCCGCAACAGGTACACTGCTAATATTTGACATGACTACGCATCTGCAGACTACCAGACTTTTCAGAAGACCTAATGAATCTCTTCATATAATGCCCTTCTGAGTAAGCACCCATAGAATAAAGCTCTGATGCAAGTCCGGGGTGTGGAAGTGACCAAAATAATGGTGTCATTCCACACCCCAGACTTCCGAGGTGATTTCATTTATATTTCAGACAGCACCTTTAATAAGGCTTCTTGAATGATGACACTAAAAGATGCATTCCCTCTGCCATGGCTAATAATCACAATCAGACCCATTCTTCATGGTAAATTCCTTGTGATGCTGATGGTCTCATTGGTCTTTGCCTAATTATTTTCCCTGATGTGAAAGTGTGGAGAGTTAACACTTGTGTCGTCAGTATGGCTCCTGAAGAGGACACATAACTTGGTACCCTTTCTGTCTGAATGGATCTCTGAAATGGCATCCTATTCCCTATATAGTGCACTACTTTTGACCATTGCCCATGGGTAGTGCACTATGTAGGGAATAGGTTGCCATTTGGGATACAGACAGACCCAGGCAGCCAGAATAAAACACTACATAGTAGATACATGTACCAAAACTTCCACTATGACTCACTTGCTGGAACCTAATGTCAGCACTGCACTTAAACAGACCGTTCCAGAGCAGTGAGAGGAGAGGAGGGGAGGGGAGAGGAGAAGAGGGGAGGTGGAGAGGAGAAGAGGGGAGGGGAGGTGGAGAGGAGAGGAGGGGAGAGGAGAGGAGAGGAGAGGAGAGGAGAGGAGAGGAGAGGAGAGGAGAGGAGAGGAGAAGAGGGGAGAGGAGGGGAGGGGAGAGGAGAAGAGGGCCAAGCAAGGACATATTTCCACTGGGGTAAATGTCTGATAGGGAGCAGACCTCCATGGCCAAATGGAAAGGACATGTAGGGAGCCTGCACTGCTCTCTGAGCAGAAAATGCCGCATGGGAAGTTGACTTGTTCCTGTCCCCAGGTGCACTCGAGTAGGTCATGTAGAACTGATTCTTAGAATCAAATTTAATAGAATTGAAATTATAGAATATAATAGAATAGAATGCTCATGGATCTCCAAGCAGACAGTACATGATGTGATAATGTGGGGGTCTGCAGTAAGATGTAGTGGTTTAGGATAGTTTTTAGGATGTTACAAAGCATTTCCCCGGTACGTTACACCAAGACTGTGCAGCGTCTAGGATAAAAAAAAGCCCTTTGTTGTCACACAAGAGTTTGTCAATCATCATTTTTCCCCCTTTCCTCAAGCTACTATGTTTTTCTGAAGAAGACAAAAAGGCAACTTTGCAAGACTTTAAGGCAGGGTTCCCCAACTAGCCTTTTTAAAGAGGGTTCCCCAACTGGCCTTTAAGGCAGGGTTACCCAACTGGCCTTTAAAGCAGGGTTACCCAACTGGCCTTTAAAGCAGGGTTCCCCAACTAGCCTTTAAAGCAGGGTTACCCAACTGGCCTTTAAGGCAGGGTTCCCCAACTAGCCTTTAAAGCAGGGTTACCCAACTGGCCTTTAAGGCAGGGTTCCCCAACTGGCCTTTAAGGCAGGGTTCCCCAACTGGCTTTTAAGGCAGGGTTCCCCAACTGGCCTTTAAGGCAGGGTTCCCCAACTGGCCTTTAAGGCAGGGTTCCCCAACTGGCCTTTACGGCAGGGTTCCCCAACTGGCCTTTAAGGCAGGGTTCCCCAACTGGCCTTTACGGCAGGGTTCCCCAACTGGCCTTTAAGGCAGGGTTCCCCAACTGGCCTTTAAGGCAGGGTTCCCCAACTGGCCTTTAAGGCAGGGTTCCCCAACTGGCCTTTAAGGCAGGGTTCCCCAACTGGCCTTTAAGGCAGGGTTCCCCAACTGGCTTTTAAGGCAGGGTTGTTGTTGTTGTTGGACATATAAGACCATAAAAACACTAATAAATCAGCTCCAAGTGATTTTAATTTTGGAAATCTGTTCCAAAGTATTCCTATGCATAATAGAGAGATATATGTGACCATGCAAATGTAAGCAATGTTTGAAATTATTACGTTTCAGTCAAATATTATATCTGTTTGGGCTTCTTGCGGTCAATTTGAAGTCTACAAACTATTTGTAATTATGTTCCGGACCACTGACCAGCCGCTCAAATAAAAATCGTGCAAAAACGGCAGCTGAATCTAGTTGATGATCCCTGCTTTAAGGCTAAATTAGGAGGAGTCCGTCGTTTTTCAGATGCCGCAGTACTCCTACACTCTTAGAAAAAAGGGTTCCAACAGGGTTCTTCAGCTGTCCCCATAGGAGAACCCTTTTTTCCAGTTAGAACATTATTTTGGGTTCTTGTAGAACCCTTTGTGCAAAATGGTTCTACCTGGAACCAAAAAGGATTCTTCGAGGGGTTCTCCTATGGGGAAATCCAAAATAATCATTTTAGGTTCTAGATAGCACCTGTTTTCTTCTAAGAGTGTCGACTGTGTCTCAAATGGCACACTATTCCCTATGTAGCACTATGTAGCACTATGTAGGAAAAAGGATGTGCTTTGGGACGCTGCCCCAGTCTTGTGTTTTAGAGGGGATGTGATTCATGTGGACACGTCCCTGTCAACCTCCTCGTAGAATGTGATCAGAATGACTGGAAACACACCGCAGAATACAAAGACATACCGCCGTCGCTGCCCGAAAGAGATCAGGATACAAGCTGTGTGTCAGAAACAACTGCTCTGAGTTCAGTCTACACTACAGGGAGATATATAATAGTGTCAATCCAAAAGGCGTAGAGGTCAGGCGGACAGAGCAACACACTATCACAGGAAATAGAGAAAGTCACAGTAGACTAGAACCCAAACATTGTAGCACTAAATATCCATGAAAGACATATTTGTTGTTGATGAGGGTATGCTCTGATATACTCCTGCTGACCAACATCAGGTCACCAAGCTGCAGTGAAATGAACACACTGAAAACATTCTGAATGTTCTTCTATAGTGATAATGATCACTGATGGCCAGCGAGCAGGCCACAAGTTAACGGTTACTAATTGAGATAAATGTCAGATGATTATTAAGTGACTTAAATAACACCTGTGAGGTGTTATAAAAGTAGGCTGGGTTTCTGTATAAGCACTTTGTGACAAATGCTTATTTAAAAAGGGCCTTATAAATACATTTGATTGATTGATAAAAAAAAAGTACCTTTATTTAACTAGGCAAGTCAGTTAAGAAAAAATTCTTATTTTCAATGACGGCCTAGGAACAGTGCCTTGTTCAGGGGCAGAACGACAGATTTGTACCTTGTCAGCTCGTGGATTTGAACTTGCAACCTTTTGGTTACTAGCCCAACGCTCTAACCACTAGGCTACCTGCCGCCCCGATTGATTTAACAACAGAGTAAGGCACATCCAAGGATGTCGTTCTTTAACTGCTACTATTACAGTAAGAGAGACATTTTAACTTGGAACTCATTGTAGTAGGTCTGGTGCAGTAGGTTTACATCACATTATACAGTAGGTCTGGTGCAGTAAGTTTACATTACATTATACAGTAGGTCTGGTGCAGTAGGTTTACATCACATTATACAGTAGGTCTGGTGCAGTAAGTTTACATTACATTATACAGTAGGTCTGGTGCAGTAAGTTTACATCACATTATACAGTAGGGCTGGTACAGTAAGTTTACATCACATTATACTGTAAGTCTGGTGCAGTAGGTTTACAATACATTATACAGTAGGTCTGGTGCAGTAAGTTTACATCACATTATACAGTAGGTCTGGTGCAGTAAGTTTACATCACATTATACAGTAGGTCTGGTGCAGTAAGTTTACATCACATTATACAGTAGGTCTGGTGCAGTAAGTTTACATTACATTATACAGTAGGTCTGGTGCAGTAAGTTTACATTACATTATACAGTAGGTCTGGTGCAGTAAGTTTACATCACATTATACAGTAGGTCTGGTGCAGTAAGTTTACATTACATTATACAGTAGGTCTGGTGCGGTAAGTTTACATCACATTATACTGTAAGTCTGGTGCAGTAGGTTTACAATAGATTATATAGTAGGTCTGGTGCAGTAAGTTTACATCACATTATACAGTAAGTCTGGTGCAGTAGGTTTACATCACATTATACAGTAGGTCTGGTGCAGTAAGTTTACATCACATTATACAGTAGGTCTGGTGCAGTAAGTTTACAATACATTATACTGTAGGTCTAAGGCAGTAGGTTTCGGCTACCAGACTCTTGTAGACACATTTTTTTACCAGAGTAATAGACGTCACTCTGCAATCATATCACTTTGTTAATAAGTACAAGAGGGCACATTTTTATGTTTTACGTTTCAAGGGCTGTGCATTTTTTATGATTTTTAAGTGTGCATTTTTTATGACGCATGTAATACACAGTGGTTAGACAAACTCTAGCTGGTAAGGGATGTGTAAAATGGAGGAAGGGAGGTGTAACGCCTGTGTGTGCCCATGTAATAACAAATGCAGCATGTGTGCTCAGCACAGGAGTCTTTGGGTATCCAAAGGTCCTCATGTGGTAAATCAAGTCATACAACATAACGTACACCATATATACCATGTTCCTCTAGACAAGCTCTCTCCTATTCTCTCCTCCACTACTCCACTGTGTACTCCTGCAAATCCCCTTCCTCACTGACAGAAACAACACTGACATGTGCCTGGCACTTGGCAGCTAGTATGAGAATGCGTCTGTCACCTAGTATGAGAATGTGTCTGTCACCTAGTATGATAATGTGTCTATCACCTAGTATGATGATACAGACTTGTTTCAGATTAGCATTATTATGAGTTTATTACCATATAGTAATATGGCTAATTGTCCTACTGTATTCCAAAACATGTAACAATTGATGTACTATGTGGAAATGACAATCAGAAAATTGGTCATAGTTCCTTTTGATTCTGCAGTAAATGATGTAGGCCAAATGAATATTCACAAAATTATAATATATGTATGAATTTCTCTTTGATGTTTATTAAAATCAGGAGAAACATCTCTTGACCAAGGCCTACATATCAATCAAGAATATGATCAATAGTCAACTTACCCGATCTTCGAACGTTGGTCCTTTTCGCAGAAAAAGAAACGTTGATCATGCATATTGAAAAAAACAATATATAAAAAACGCTCCTCTGTTTACTGGTAAACTCCATATCTTTTTCTAAAGTTAAAAAGGTCAAATGGTCATTTTAGGCTACATGCAACAACAAAAAACTCCTTGCGCTTAATTATAAGAACTGACGAGAGACGCAACTGATCAAAGTTTCTGATGACAAAGACAACTAGTCATTCAAAGTTCCTCACAACCTGCTCCCAAAGAACGCAAAATGAAAAGGTAATTATGTTTGGAAGGAAACTGAGGTTTGACACGGATAAGATTGTAAGCTATTAAGATCAGTTGAACGCACCACGAGTTACTGTGACATTGTCGGCGGCAAATGGAGACAAGTGTCCTGCGTAAACGTAAAAAAAACACAATCTGGAATTCCGAATTGGTACTAATTTTACGCGCGACACTCTTCTTCTTGTCATTCGTCTTGTGATTTAGAAGTTTGCGAAATGGCAGAGGAGAGCCGAAACGTGGGGACATTTAGAGCTAAGAGGATAACAGGAGTCTAATCCGACCAGCTGGAGACTTGGCAGCTCACTACAGCCACTCAGACTAATATAGAAACACACTGACGCGCGCGTAATAGAAAACAAATAAACCATCAATTAATGAATTCAATTCAATATTTCATATGAACTTTTAAAGAGAAGTCGTCTTTTTTGCACAAATATTGTAAAAAACAAATGACTGGAGAATGAGCATATAAAGGTATTGCAGCCTTCCATAGGTATGTAGTGCTGACTCTAATTTCAAAACAATGACTCGCTGACTCGGGTATAACTAATTTGACCATGTAAGAGGACTGATTGGTAAACTCAATTGTCTTGAGGGAAATTACTTGGGTTCTCTCGCTGTGTGTTAATGCTCACTGATAGATACGTTTTCTGGGGAAATCAGCCACATGGCTTAAGTAAATTTGCCAATTCCCTCCTCCCCCATAGAAGAATCCCATGAAGAACTCATGTCTTATTTCGCCGGGAAATGTATTATTATTTTATTGAAAACAGAGGCCATCTTGCAAAGCAGTGTAGCAATTGAATCAGCTCTAATCGAAACGAAGGAACATGTGAAATGTATAATTAGGAGGTTAATATTTGCTGTAGCGCTGCATGTTGTCTAGTATAGCGCTCTCACACACACACACACACACAAATCGAAACCCCATAATGGATAGGATTAATAACTACCTCCGATCATTTTAATAACATAATAAATCCAATCAAAGCTCTTCATAGGATAGAAGATGTCTACTCTGTTGTGATAATCCTACTCATCATAAAGTGCAAAGGCTTCCATTCTATTCCTCCACCAAATGTCCCGTATCAAACCGTTTTAAATATTCCATGAAGTGATTCCCAAATGGCACCGTATTCCCTATATATTAGCTACACTACTTTTGACGAAGGCCAATAGAGCTCTGGTCGCAGTAGTGCACAATATTGGTAATAGGGTGCCATTTAGGACGCAAATCTATGTCAAACACATTCTATTATTCTAACATGGCACAGAAACACCTTGCTCGGTGTGAAATCCATGTTGTGGGATTAATCTGTTAAATCTACACTGAGAATGTCAATGACTGTTCTGTGGTCAGTGTTATTAACACTCCTCTTCAACCTCTATTATCTTTCCCTGCAGGTCACCACAAATGTAACCTTCCTTGCCTGGGAAGGAAATGAGGAATCACAAGGAGAAGTCGAGAGGAAATTGTTGAATTCATTACCGAGCACAGAAATATTCAACTATTTTTCCTCTATAGGGTTATAGGAGAGTCAAGTTGATCTCTTATTTTCTAATGAAACCAAGATAAGAAAGTCAAATAGAAAAAAAGAAAAATGAAAGAAAGTAAAATAGAATGAGATACAGTCTAGGGTTAGTCTACACTGAGTAGACCAAACATTAAGAACACCTACAGTCTAAAGTTTGTCAACACTGAGTAGACAAAACATTAAGAACACCTTCAGTCTAGGGTTAGTCTACAATAAAAATATGAAGAACACCTGCTCTTTCAATGACACAGACTGACCAGGTGAATCCAGGTGAAAGCTATGATCCTTTATTGATGTCACTTGTAAATCCACTTCAATCCGTGTAGATAAAGGGGAGAAGACAGATTAAAGAAGGATTTTTAAACCTTGAGACAACTGAGAAATGGCTTGTGTATCTGTGCCATTCAGAGGGTGAATGGACAAGACACAATATTTAAGTGCCTTTGAATGGGGTATGTTTGTAGGTGTCAGGCAGGCGCACAGTTTTTTTTTCAAGAACTGCAACGCTGCTGTTTTTTTTAACGCTCAACAGTTTCCCGTGTGTATCAAGAATGGTCCACCACCGAGAGGACATCCAGCCAACTTGACACAACTGTGGGAAGCATTGGAGTCAACATGGGCCAGCATCCCTGTGGATCCCTTTCAACACCTTTTAGTGTCCATGCCCAGGTGAATTGAGGCTGTTCTGAGGGCAAAAATGCAAGTATTCAGACCTTTTGACCTTTTTCACATTTTGTTAAGTTACAGCCTTATTCTAAAAAAAAAAAAAAATCGAAATGTTTGCTGATTTATATATCTTTTTTAAATGGAAATATCACATTGACAAGAAAAAGCATGTGAACCGTTTGGAAATACCTGGATTTCTGCATAAATTGGTCATCAAATTTGATCTGATCTTCATCTAGGTCACAACAATAGACAAACAGAGTCTGCTTAAACTAATGACACACATACAATTATATGTTTTCATGTCTTTATTGAACACACCGTATGAACATTCACAGTGCAGGGTGGAAAAAGTATGTGAACCCTTGGATTTAATAACTGGTTGACCCTTCTTTGGCAGCAATAACCTCAACCAAACATTTTCTGTCGTTGCGGATCAGACCTGCACAACGGTCAGGAGGAATTTTGGACCATTCCTCTTTACAAAACTGTTTCAGTTCAGCAATATTCTTGAGATGTCTGGTGTGACCTGCTCTCTTGAGGTCATACCACAGCATCTCAATTGGGTTGAGGTCAGGACTCTGACTGGGCCACTCCATAAGGTGTATTGTCTTCTGTTGAAAACATTTTGTTATTGATTTACTTCTGTGTTTTGGGTCATTGTCCTGTTTCATCACCCAACTTCTGTTGAGCTTCAATTGGCGGACAGATAGCCTCACATTCTCCTGCAAAATGTCTTGATAAACATGGGAATTCATTTTTCCGCCGACGATAGCAAGCTGTCCAGGCCCTGAGGCAGCAAAGCAGCCCCAAACCATGATGCTCCCTCCACCATACTTTACAGTTGGGATGAGGTTTTGATGTTGGTGTGCTGTGCCTTTTTTCTCCACACAGTGTTGGGTGTTCCTTCCAAACAACTCAACTGTAGTTTCATCAAACCACCGAATATTTTGCAAACCAACGAATAACATCCAGGGGCACTTTTGCAAACTTCAGACGTGCAGCAATGTTTTTTTTGGACAGCAGTGGCTTCTTCTGTGGTGTCCTCCCATGAACACCATTGTTGTTTAGTATTTTACGTATCGCAGACTCGTCAACAGAGATGTTAGCATGTTCCAGAGATTTCTGTAAATCTTTAGCTGACACTCTAGGATTCTTCTTAACCTCATTGAGCATTCTGCGCTGTGCTCTTGCAGTCATCTTTGCAGGACGGCCACTAGGGAGAGTAGCAACAGTGCTGAACTTTCTTCATTTATAGACAATTTGTCTTACAGTGGACTGATGAACACCATGGCTTTTAGAGATACTTTTGTAACCCTTTCCAGCTTTATGCAAGTCAACAATTCTCAATCTTAGGTCTTCTGAGATCTCTTTTGTTCGAGGTATGGTTCACATAAGGCAATGCTTCTTGTGAATAGCAAACTCCAATTTTGTGAGTGTTTATAGGGAAGGCAGCTCTAACTAACATCTCCAATCTCGTCTCACTGATTGGACTCCAGGTTAGCTGACTCCTGACTCTAATTAGCTTTTGGATAAGTCATTAGCCTAGGGGTTCACCTACTTTTTCCAACCTACACTGTGAATGTTTAAATGATGTATTCAACATAGAAAAATACTATAATCTATTAGTTTAAGCACACTATGTTTGTCTATTGTTGTGACTTAGATGAAGATCAGATCAAATTTGATGCACAATTTATGTAGAAATCCAGGTAATTCCAAAGGGTTCACATACTTTTTCTTGCCACTGAACATAAGTATTCAGATCCTTTACTCAGTACTTTGTTGAAGTACCTTTGGCAGTGATTACAGCCACGAGTCTTCTTGTATTTGGGGAGTTTCTCCCATTTTTATCTGCAGATCAACTCAAGCTCTGTCAGTTTGGATGGGGAACGTTGCTGCACAGCTATTTTCAGGTCTCTCCAGAGATGTTCGATCAGGTTCCAGTCTGGGCTCTGGCTGGTCCACTCAAGGACAGTCAGAGACTTGTCCTGAAGCCACTCCTGTGTTGTCTTGGCTGTTTGCTTAGGGTCTGTGTCCTGTTTCAAGGTGAAACTTTGCCCCAGTCTGAGGTCCTGAGTGCTCTGGAGCAGGTTTTCATTAAGGATCTCTCTGAAACTTTGCTCCATTCATCTTTGCCTCGATCCTGACTAGTCTCCCAGTCCCTGCTGCTGAAAACCATCCCCACAGCATGATGCTGCCACCAACAGGGATGGTGCCAGGTTTCCTCCAGATGTGACGCTTGGCATTCAGGCCAAAGAGTTCAATCTTAGTTTCATCAGACCAGAGAATCTTGTTTCTCATGATCTGAGTCTTTAGGTGCCTTTTGGAAAACTCCAAGAGGGCTATCATGTGCCTTTTACTGAGGAGTGGCTTCCGTCTAGCCACTATCATAAAGGCCTGATTGGTGGCGTGATGCAGAGAAGTTTGTCCTTCTGGAAGGTTCTCCCATCTCCACAGAAGAACCCATCGGGTTCTTGGTCACCTCCCTGACCGAGGCCCTTCTCCCCCGATTGCTGAGTTTGGCTGGGCGGCCAGCTCTAGGAAGAGTCTTGGTGGTTCCAAACTTCTTCCATTTAAGAATGAAGAAGGCCACTGTGTTCTTGGGGACCTTCAATGCTGCAGAAATGTTTTGGTACCCTTCCACAGGTCTGTGCCTTGACATAATCCTGTCTCGGAGCTCTACAGACAATTCCTTTGACCTCATGGCCTGGTTTTTGCTCTGACATGCACTGTCAACTGTGGGACCTTATATAGATAGGTGTGTGCCTTTCCAAATCATGTCCAATCAATTGAATTTACCACAGGTGGACTCCAATCAAGTTGTAGAAACATCTCAAGGATGATCAATGGAAACAGGATGCACCTGAGCTCAATTTTCAGTCTCATACTATAGCAAAGAGTCTGAATACTTATGTAAATAAGGTATTTCTATTTTTATTATTTTATACATTTGCAAAAATTTCTAAAAAACTGTTTTCGCTTTGTCATTATGGGTAGTGTTTAGATTGCTGAGGATCATTTTTTCCTCTTAAAAGGGTTAGGGTTAGAATGTAGATGCCTACCGTATGGATGTATCCTTTTAAAAGGGTTAGGGTTAGAATGTAGATGCCTACCGTATGGATGTATCCTTTTAAAAGGGTTAGGGTTAGAATGTAGATGCCTACCGTATGGATGTAGCCTTTTAAAAGGGTTAGGGTTAGAATGTAGATGCCTACCGTATGGATGTAGCCTTTTAAAAGGGTTAGGGTTAGAATGTAGATGCCTACCGTATGGATGTAGCCTTTTAAAAGGGTTAGGGTTAGAATGTAGATGCCTACCGTATGGATGTATCCTCTTAAAAGGGCAGTAATTATTATTTCTGACTATTACATACCGGCTGTGATTGGATGTACCGCTGGGCGGCGCAAAATTGGCCCAGCGTCGTCCGGGTTTGGCCGGAGAAGGCCGTCATTGTAAATAAGAATTTGTTTTTAAATCACTTGCCTAGTTAAATAAAGGTTACATTTAAAAAATGTTTTAATTATGTATTGATAATTACACCATACTTAAATTCCATTTTTTTGGAATACCTATTATTCTTGTATTGGATTGACTATTCACAAGATACTTTGGTCGAACTATTGTTCACAACCACACTGAATATACCATCCTCATAGAAAAAGCCTCTATGGCCTCTAATTCTCCGGTCACATTCCTACAGCAGACATCAAATCAGACACAATTCCTTATTTTGTAAACCAATGTCTTTGTTCATTATCACATCTTTATAGGATCCTGTGGTGCCCCTGGCTACTAATGTGGCATCCTTGTATTCAATTTAGAACTCCCCCGAGCAAAATGCTAAAGAGCAAGCATGTGTCCCAAACGGCACCCTATTCCCTACGTAGTGCACTACTCTTTTTTTTTTACCAGAGCCTTATGGGCCATGATCAAAAGTAGTGCACTAAATAGGGGAAACGGGTGCCATTTGGATTGCAATGATCTCTAACGCCTTGCATACACATCATATCTCCCTGCAAATTAAGACGTCATATTCAGGAACCAGCACCAAACAAACTAGCTTGATGATCTGTGCAATTGTTATAAGCTCTGAGGAGAAAAGATAACATTGTTGTTTGTCATTAAAGTTCCATACCCATATACCCAAACCACCCAGTCATCAGTCATCATCAGCTTTTTCTCATCTGTCTTCACCCAGCAGTATGGTTTCTCTGTCTCTAGGGGGTGGTGGACGGTGCTCTGGGTTTGGCAGAGTGAGAGTTCACAGCAGTATGGTTTCTCTGTCTCTTGGGGGTGGTAGACGGTGCTCTGGGTTTGGCAGAGTGAGAGTTCACAGCAGTATGGTTTCTCTGTCTCTAAGGGGTGGTAGACGGTGCTCTGGGTTTGGCAGAGTGAGAGTTCACAGCAGTATGATTTCTCTGTCTCTAAGGGGTGGTAGACGGTGCTCTGGGTTTGGCAGAGTGAGAGTTCACAGCAGTATGGTTTCTCTGGTTCTAGGGGGTGATAGATGGTTGCCCTGCTACGGCCAAACGCTACACCACAGACGTTAGTTTCTTCTCCGCAATGACAATGAATCTGGATATGAGTACCTCCCTAATGATTTCTAGAATGGAAATCCATTCTAGACCATCTGATTGGTCCCAGAAACTGATGAGTTGGGCTAGAACCAGGACACACGTGGGTAAATCACAGTTTACAAAATTCGGCATTGGCTTTGATACTCTGATTGGTTGGAGATGATCCAATCGCTGATGACTTTGTTTTGTACAATGCCCCTCATTTTGACATCACCACAAACAACTTCAATGATGGCAGTCTCAAGTTGAAGCTTGTAGTGAACGATAGAGCAAGGGAAGAATTCAGTTTGAGTCGTCAGATAGATGGTGGGGTGGGGGGTGGGGGGTGGGGGGGGGGGGGGTGTCACAACAGTATGGTAGATATAGAAGCCTCTGTCATGGTTATGCTGGCCAGCAGGGCTGGACTGGGGTGAAAAATAGGCCCAGGCATTTCAAATTTCCTTTTTACCTTAAGGCCCCCACAACCGGACCATTTTTTTCCTCGAAGCCCCCACTATTAGCCAAATAATGCTAATTCTACACAGGTAAGGCAGGTAGTGGTTAAGCGCGTTCGGCCAGTAACCGAAAGATTGCTGGTTCAAATCAATGAGCCGACTAGGTGAAAAATCTGTCGATGTGCCCTTGAGCAAGGCACTTCACCCTAATTCACCCCAATCTTATCCAGTCGCTCTGGATAAGAGTGTCTGCTAAATTATTTCAATTATAATGTAAAATGTAAAACCTCCCAGAGTCCATTTCTTCTGGCCAGGCCTAACCCTGCTGGAAACAGGACATCTGCTCTGATGAGATACAGCCAAGAAACCCAATGCACAGGTTCTAGACTACACAATCTGGAGGAGCAAGCACGAAATCTGGCAATAGTTGACATGTCTTATTGAGAAAGTTTATATAAACTAAAAGGTGAGGACACCTAACAACGTCTGACCACCATCTTTCTGTGTCATCCTCAATGATTTTATGTCTGCACCTTGTCTGTGATATGTGTTTATAAAATGATCAAATAAACATTTGACCAAAAAAAATGGTTAGCAGTGCTGCACTGTCATGGAGTTATCATTTTATTAAGGTCATTGCTGGGAATACGGCGTTTTCGCCCCCGTCCCGCCCCTCTAGAAATATATTTCTCAAAACTATAGATCAAGTGATCAAGTTATGCGCATGTGTTATTTTACGCACAATCATTTTTCTATGTAGCTGCCGCTCACACTCCACACCTCGCTTCACATTTCTCGCTTTACTCAACCTCTTCTGAACCACTAGATTATGTCTCTGAATCATATTTCTGAACAGCTGAAATAAAAGCCCTGCAGCGATATGAACGAACATTCACGCATTTTGAAGGCTACAACGTTCTCTGTCTGCTGTAACGGATATTGAAGTTAAACAAGCAGGGCGCGGTCTCTACACATTGCATTGGAGCAAAAACAATCTTCGTTTTGTGTGATGATGTAGGTCTCTTTGTAATCTTTGTAGTTGCTGGCATATCGTAGCCACTAGTCAGAGTTGCTGAAAAATAACATGACAACACTGGCTGCCTGTCTGCCTCCTGCTTAGCCAATGTTTGCTGTGATGATGAAAATAATAAGACTACATCGCTAATTAGACTGCGTGTCTGTGGGCGCGTTTGAGTGGTAAGGCGAAAGCAACCGACTATCGACTAAAGTCAAGGAGTGTAGTCGTGGAAGGTGCGAAAGTTGGACACTAATGTGGTTTTCCAACGGCAAGGCTCAGATCAACATGGCAGCGTTGCCATTGTTTATTAAAGTTTTTCTTTATATTATCGAAATAAACATGCCCCCATACGCTCACAAAAATCTCAATCATACACTACAAGACCAAAAGTATGTGGACACCTGCTCATCGAACATCTCATTCCAAAATCATGGGTATCAATATGGAGTTGGTCCCCCTTTGCTGCTATAACAGCCTCCACTATTCTGGGAAGGCTTTCCACTAGATGTTGGAACATTGCTGCAGGGACTTGCTTACATTCAGCCACAAGAGCATTAGTGAGGTCGTGCACTGATGTTGGGGAATTAGGCCAGGCGATGGGGTTGAGGTTAGGGCTCCGTGCAGGCCAGTCAAGTTCTTCCACACCGATCTCGACAAACCATTTCTGTATGAACATCGCTTTGTGCACAGGGGCATTGTCATACTGAAACAGGAAAGGGCTTTCCCCAAACTATTGCCACAATGTTGGAAGCACAGAATCGTCTAGAATGTCATTGTATGCTGTAGCGTTAAGATTTCCCTTCACAGGAACTAAGGGGCCTTAGCTGGAATTCAGTAGTGAGTGTTGCAACCAAGGACAGACAATTTTTATGAGCTACGTGCTTCAGCACTCGGCAGTTCCCTTCTGTGAGCTTGTGTGGCATACCACTACGCAGCTGAGCCATTGCTGCTCCTAGAAGTTTCCACTTCACAATAACAGCACTTACAGTTGACTGGGGCAGCTCTAGCAGGACAGAAATTTGTCAAACTGATGGAAAGGTGGCATCCTATGGTGGTGCCTTGTGTAAAGTCACTCAGCTCTTCAGTAAGGCGATTCTACTGCCAATGTTTGTCTATGTAGATTTCATGTCTGTGTGCTCGTTTTGTTACTGAAATAGCCAAATCCACTAATTTGAAGGGGTGTCCACTTACTTTTGTGCCTTCGGTAAGTATTCAGATCTCTTGACTTTTTCCACATTTTGTTACATTACAGCATGAAATAGTTTTTTTCCCCTCATCATTTTACACACAATACCCCACAATGACAAAGCAAAAACAGGTTTTTAGCCATTTTTGCTAATTTATAAAAAAATTAAAATATATCACATTTACATAAGTATTCAGATCTTTTACTCAGTACTTTGTTGATGCGCCTTTAGCACTGATTACAGCATTGAGTCTTCTTGGGTATGACGCGACAAGCTTGGCACACCTGTATTTGTGGAGTTTCTCCCATTCTTCTCTGCCGATCCTCCCAAGATCTGTCAAGTTGGATGGGGAGCGTTGCTGCACAGCTATTTTCATGTCTCTCCATGTTCGATCGGGTTCAAGTCTGGGCTCTGGCTGGGCCACTCAAGGACATTCAGAGATTTGTCCCGAAGCCACTCCTGCGTTGTCTTGGATGTGTGTTTAGGCTCATTGTCCTGTTGGAAGGTGAACCTTCACCCCAGTCTGAGGTCCTGAGTGCTCTGGAGCAGGTTTTCATCAACAATCTCACTGTACTTTACTCCATTCATCTTTCCCTCAATCCTGACTAGTCTCCCAGTCCCTGCTGCTGAAAAACATCCCCACAGCATGATGCTGCTACCATCATGCTTCACCATTCGGATGGTGCCAGATTTCCTCCAGACGTGACGCTTGGCATTCAGGACAAAGAGTTCAATCTTGGTTTCATCAGACCAGAGAATCTTGTTTCTCATGATCTGAGAGTCTTTAGGTACCTTTTGGAAAACTCCAAGCGGACTGACATGTGCCTTTTACTGAGGAGTGACTTCCATCTGGCCAGTCTACCATAAAGGCCTGATTGGTGGAGTGCTGCAGAGATGGTTATCCTTCTGGTAGGTTCTCCCATCTCTACAGAGGAACTCTAGAGCTCTGTCTGAGTGACCATCGGGTTCTTGGTCACCTCCCTGACCAAGGCCCCTCTCCCCCGATTGCTCAGATTAGCCGGACGGCCAGCTCTAGGAAGTGTCTTGGTGGTTCCAAACTTCTTCCATTTAATAATGATGGAGACCACTGTGTTCTTGGGATTCTTCAATGCTGAATAAATGTGTTGGTACCCTTCCCCAGATCTGTGCCTCGACACAATCTTGTCTCGGAGCTCTACAGACAATTCCTTCGACCTCATGGCTTGGTTTGCTCTAACCCGGAAGCTTATAACAAATCCCGCTATGCCCTCCGATGAACCATCAAACAGGCAAAGCATCAATACAGGACTAAGATCGAATCGTACTACACCGCTCTGATGCTCATCGGATGTGACAGGGCTTGCAAACCATTACAGACTACAAAGGGAAGCAAAGAGCTGCCCAGTGACACAAGCCTACAGTACTAGACGAGCTACACTACTTCTATGCTCTCTTTGAGGCAAATGGCACTGAAACATGCATGAAAGCACCAGCTGTTCCGGAAGACTGTGTGATCACTAGGGATGGGTATCGTTAAGATTTTAACGGTATTGCTACTCTTACTGTTACTGCTTATCAATCTGTACTTTAACGGTATTCTTATCAGTTATTTTTGTTACTTTTTACTAGAAAAACAAAAAACTAATTAAGAACAGAATTAACGTTGCTTTATTTTCTGAAATGTTAAATAAATAAAATAAACAATTATTTACAACAAAAGAAACAGCAATGTTTTGAACAAATCACTATTATAAACTAATGTTGTGATGATGGAAATGTAAAACAAATGAAATAAACAATATTTTCCTGCAAAAGAAAAGACAGTGTTATAGAGCAACACGGGTGGGGCATGCAGGTAGGCTGCAGAAGCACTAGCAGTTCTTAGCAGTTCTCTGGAGAAAGATCAACATATTTGCCTTCTCTGGCAGAAGTCGGGACCTCGCCTGGCTTATTGTGTTCCCTGCAGCTGAAAATACCCTCCTGCAAGGTGTGGGGGCTTGAGCACAGAGGTAGCTTGTTGCAATGTTTGTGAGGAGGGGCAGAGTAGCTCTCTTCTCCCACCACCACTAAATCACCGGCTCTTCACCCATGGGGATGGGAGGCAGGCCTTTGTAGAGCTCGACCTCTAGGTCAACATGCTCGCTGAGGGTGAGGGACGAGGTGTCCTGTTGGATCGTCAACCTCAACTCTCTGTCCTCGTCTGAGACCAGCTCCTCCAAGGCACTCCTTGTTTTGTACAATGGAGGGACTGTCTCCTCCATTTCCTCTCCTTCTCCTTCAGACTCCTCCTCCTGTTGCTGGTGCTCTGTGTCTGTCTGTTCCGGCTCCTCTGACAGCCCCGGTGTTGCTCCTGTCACATTGACCTCAACAGTTGTCTTCCTCAGCCTGTCCCAGGCCTCCCTTTAAATCTGCGGTCCATTGCTGTGGCCTCATTCAGGAAGGGTTGAATGTCCTCATCCTGATAGCGCTCGGAGAGGTTCTCCCAGACCTTCTCTTTGATGGTTGCCACAAACGTTGTATCTTCATGCTTCACAGTGAAGTTCTCTTCCAGTTTGTGGAGGATGGGTTTGATCTGTCCACAGGTCACATTCTTTTCACATGACACACAGAGTGTGGATGTATAGAGGATTCTCATGAGCTGGACAAACTCCTCAGCCTTATGGAAGTCCTCCTCCTTCAGACGGTCCAGGTTTGACAGAGTCGAAAGCCTTGGCCAGGTCGATGAATACATCTGCACAGTAATGTCTCTTATCGATGGTGGTTATGATATCATTTAGGACCTTGAGCGTGGCTTAGGTGCACCCATGACCAGCTCTGAAACCAGATTGTATAGAAGAGAAGGTACGGTGGGATTCGAAATGGTCAGTGATCTGTTTATTAACTTGGATCTCAAAGACCTTAGAAAGGCAGGGTAGGATAGATATAGGTCTATAGCAGTTTGGGTCTAGAGTGTCTCCCCCTTTGAAGAGGGGGATGACAGCAGCAGCTTTCCAATCTTTGGGAATCTCAGACGATACAAAAGAGAGGTTGAACAGGCTAGTAATAGGGATTGCAACAATTTCGGCAGGGACAGGTGGCGGTTCCATAACCGCAGGCAGAACAGCTGAAACTGGAATAGCAGCAAGGCCAGGCGGACTGGGGACAGCAAGGAGTCACCACGGGCGGCAGTCCCGACGCATGGTCCTAGGGCTCAGGTCCTCCGAGAGAAAGAGAGAAGGAGAAAATTAGAGAGAGCCAAGATTTTCAAAATGTTCATAAATGACAAGCATGGTCAAATAATAATCAGGAATAAATCTCAGTTGGCTTTTCATAGCCGATCATTAAGAGTTGAAAACAGCAGGTCTGGGACAGGTAGGGGTTCCATAACCGCAGGCAGAAGAGTTGAAACTGGAATAGCAGCAAGGCCAGGCGGACTGGGGGCAGCAAGGAGTCACCACGGCCGGTAGTCCCGACGTATGGTCCTAGGGCTCAGGTCCTCCGAGAGAAAGAGAGAAGGAGAAAATTAGAGAGAGCCAAGATTTTCAAAATGTTCATAAATGACAAGCATGGTCAAATAATAATCAGGAATAAATCTCAGTTGGCTTTTCATAGCCGATCATTAAGAGTTGAAAACAGCAGGTCTGGGACAGGTAGGGGTTTCGTAACCGCAGGCAGAAACAGTTGAAACTGGAATAGCAGCAAGGCCGGGCGGACTGGGGACAGCAAGGTGTCAGCATGCCCGGTAGTCCTGACGTATGGTCCTAGGGCTCAGGTTCTCAGAGAGAAAGAGAGAACGAGAGAATTAGAGAGAGCATACTTAAATTCACACAGGACACTGGATAAGACAGGAGAAGTACTCCAGGTATAACCAACTGACCCCAGCCCCCCGACACATAAACTACTGCAGCATAAATACTGGAGGCTGAGACAGGAGCGGTGGTGAGGTGATGGTGAGGAAGGCACTTTTAAAGAATGACCAGGCATCCTCTACTGACGGGATGAGGTCAATATCCTTCCAGGATACCCGGGCCAGGTAGATTATAAAGGCCTGCTCGTTGAAGTGTTTTAGGGAGCGTTTGACAGTGATGAGGGGTGGTCGTTTGACCGCAGACCCATTACGGATGCAGGCAATGAGGCAGTGATCGCTGAGATCTTAGTTGTAAACAGCAGAGGTGTATTTGGAGGGCAAGTTGGTTAGGATGATAATATCTATGAGGGTGCCCGTGTTTACGGATTTGGCGTTGTACCTGGTGGGTTCTTTGATCATTTGTGTGAGATTGAGGGCATCAAGTTTAGATTGTAGGATGGCCGGGGTGTTAAGCATTTCCCAGTTTAGGTCACCTAGCAGCACGAGCTCTGAATATAGATGGGGGGCAATCAATTCATATATGGTGTCCAGGGCACAGCTGGGGGCAGAGGGTGGTCTATAGCAAGCGACAATGGTGAGAGACTTGTTTCTGGAAAGGTCGATTTTTAAAAGTAGAGGCTCGAATTATTTGGGTACAGACCTGGATAGTATCTCTGCAGTAGATTGCAACACCGTCCCTTTTGGCAGTTGTATCTTGTCGGAAAATGTTATAGTTAGGGATGGAAATTTCAGGGTTTTTGGTGGCCTTCCTAAACCAGGATTCAGACATGGCTAGGACATCTGGGTTGGCAGAGTGTGCTAAAGCAGTGAATAAAACAAACTTAGGGAGGAGGATTCTAATGTTAACATGCATGAAACCAAGGTTTTACGGTTACAGAAGTAGGAGTGGAGCTAGGCACTGCAGGGCCTGGATTAACCTCTACATCACCAGAGGAACAGAGGAGGAGTAGGATGAGGGTACGGCTAAAGGCTAACAGATCTGGTCATTTAGTATGTTCGGAACAGAGAGTAAAAGGAGCAGGTTTCTGGGCGCGATAGAATAGATTCAAGGCATAATGTACAGACAAACGTATGGCAGGATGTGAGTACATTGGAAGTAAACCTAGGCATTGAGTAATGATGAGAGAGAGATACTGTCTCTAGAGACGTTTTAACCAGGTGATGTCACTGCATGTGTGGGAGGTGGAACTAAATGGTAGGTTAAGGCATATTGAGCAGGGCTAGAGGCTCTACAGTGAAATAAGACAATAATCACTAACCAGGACAGTAATGGACAAGGCATATTGATATTAGGGAGAGGCATGTGTAGCCGAGTGATCATAGGGGTCCAGTGAGTGGTTGGGCTGGCTGGAGACACGGCGATTCAGACAGCTAGCAGGCCGGGGCTAGCAAGCTAGCAGAAGGGCTTTAGAAGGACGTCGCGATGGAGGAAAGTCTGTTTTAGCCTCCGCCTACATGATGTTGGTTCCTGTTTCAGTCATGTCTTTGGTCAAGTTCGCGTGGGTCAAACAAAAACACCTTAATGATTGGTTGACGATAGAGCCTCCCACAATGCAGGCGATGGCTGAAGGTTGAAGAGCAACTGCAGAAACTTGCAGTAGACTGCAGTCAACCTTTGAACTTTGATCACATGATTTCCGTTAAGTCGGACAATTTTTATCCCCATAATGCAACACGTTTTAAAAGGCGGTGACCTTGCGAAAGTGATATGCTCGAACGTGCCCTGTGTCTTCCTTATGTTGGATATGTTGCCTCCCCACTTGAGTTTTGCATTGGGGCAAAAAACTATTTGTGAGTTTGTGCGAAGATGTTGATCATGTCTATTATATACAACATGTAAATACAACCACTGACTTTTTCCTAATTTGTGTTGCTTAACTCAGTGCGTCAAGGCCACTACGTCTCCAGTTGAGCAACTCAGCGCGTCAAGGCCACTACATCTCCAGTTGAGCAACACAAATTAGGGGAAAAGTCAGTCATTGTATTCAATAAAAGTTTTTACTAAAAGTATGAATTTCAACACCTAGAAGAACTGTAGCTGTACAGGACAAAAAGAGGTAAGCATTTTCAGAATTTACCGTTATTTTAAAAAAATATGTTTTTTATATTTTACCCCCTTTTTCTCCCCAATTTTTGATCTTGTCTCAAGGTCGAGTCATACGTCCTCCGAAACATGACCCGCCAAACTGCGCTTCTTAATACCCGCCCGCTCAACCCGGAAGCCAACTGCACCAATGTGTCGGAGGAAACACGTTCAACTGATGACCGAAGTCAGCCTGCAGGCGCCCGGCCCGCCACAAGGAGTCACTAGATCGACATGAGCCAAGTAAAACCCCCGCGTCCAAACCCTCCCCTAACCCGGACAACGCTGGGCCAATTGTGTGCCGCCCTATGGGACTGCAGATCACGGCCAGGTTGTGATACAGCCCGGGATCGTACCCAGGTCTGTAGTGACGCAGAACATACATTTTTACAAGAATTGACTGATGATGGCTCAATGTTGTTGCTAGCAAATCACATGACCAGTTAAGCCTATTTCCCCTCCTAAAAAAAAGAACATGAAATTGTGCTTCTGCTTAATAGCCTACTGAGGCATGGAACGCAATATCCAAGTCGATCAAGTCCTTTGTATACAACATGAAGTTTGTAGGCTACACCAGAACCTAGGTGTTCATTGCTGATCAAGAAAGGGGAAGCGGCAGGGGACCGAGCACTGAGCAGCAGCTAAATAGCCAGAAGAGTGGGTATAGACAGCGGAGTGGGTATAGACAGCGGAGTGGGCATAGACAGCGGAGTGGGTATAGACAGCGGAGTGGGTATAGACAGCGGAGTGGGTATCGACAGCGGAGTGGGTATAGACAGCGGAGTGGGTATAGACAGCGGAGTGGGTATAGACAGCGGAGTGGGTATAGACAGCGGAGTGGGTATAGACAGCGAGTGGGTATAGACAGCGGAGTGGGTATCGACAGCGGAGTGGGTATAGACAGCGGAGTGGGTATAGACAGCGGAGTGGGTATAGACAGCGGAGTGGGCATCGACAGCGGAGTGGGTATAGACAGCGGAGTGGGTATAGACAGCGGAGTGGGTATAGACAGCGGAGTGGGTATAGACAGCGGAGTGGGTATAGACAGCGGAGTGGGTATAGACAGCGGAGTGGGTATAGACAGCGGAGTGGGTATAGACAGCGGAGTGGGTATAGACAACGGAGTGCGTATAGACAGCGGAGTGGGTATAGACAGCGGAGTGGGTATAGACAGCGGAGTGGGTATAGACAGCGGAGTGGGCATAGACAGCGGAGTGGGCATAGACAGCGGAGTGGGCATAGACAGCGGAGTGGGCATAGACAGCGGAGTGGGCATAGACAGCGGAGTGGGCATAGACAGCGGAGTGGGCATAGACAGCGGAGTGGGCGTAGACAGCGGAGTGGGCGTAGCCAGAGGAGTGGGCGTAGACAGCGGAGTGGGCGTAGACAGCGGAGTGGGCGTAGACAGCGGAGTGGGCGTAGACAGCGGAGTGGGCGTAGACAGCGGAGTGGGCGTAGACAGCGGAGTGGGCGTAGACAGCGGAGTGGGCGTAGACAGCGGAGTGGGCGTAGCCAGAGGAGTGGGCGTAGACAGCGGAGTGGGCGTAGACAGCGGAGTGGGCGTAGACAGCGGAGTGGGCGTAGACAGCGGAGTGGGCGTAGACAGCGGAGTGGGCGTAGACAGCGGAGTGGGCGTAGACAGCGGAGTGGGCGTAGACAGCGGAGTGGGCATAGACAGAGGAGTGGGTATAGACAGCGGAGTGGGTATAGACAGCGGAGTGGGTATAGACAGCGGAGTGGGTATAGACAGCGGAGTGGGTATAGACAGCGGAGTGGGTATAGACAGCGGAGTGGGTATAGACAGCGGAGTGGGTATAGACAGCGGAGTGGGTATAGACAGCGGAGTGGGCAGCAGCAGCATAAAAAACATCTCAGTATCTTTAGCCACGGCAAATCGGGTTTCCAGAACTGCCACCACTCCGTTTTATTAAACACAACAAACACATTATGAATATTAGGATTGTTGTTATGATTATTTCAGACGAATGGCTTTAACTGACCCTGGGGATTAGTAGATTGATCCTCCATCATGCAGTAAGGGTGTAATAATTGGTTGACCTGCAGTTGCAGAGGTTGACCCCCTAGTGATGTCATGATGCAATCAAAGAATGAAATCATGAAGAAAAAAATCTAAAATCCTGCATGTGTATTATAGAACTTTATCAAAACAGAAAAACAACGTTCAGTCTGTTAGTAAGAGTCTGCTTCTGAACAAGTGCAATGTGTATGCAGATGGAGAGATCCCAGCTAACCAGTTTTGGTTCCCAGAACATTGTGGAAAAACAAAGGAGAACCTTTAGGCAACGTTACAGGAATGTTCTGTACTAGCTGGGATAGACCTTTACTCTGTCTGAATGGGACAGCATGTAGTTCACAGGATCACCATAGAGACAGGCTGATAGAATCCTACTTCTTTCCCTGTGGATTACTTCCTAATATATCACTGTCAATAAATCTCACAAGGGAGATTATACAGTATATTGGAAAGATTAGAAGGTGCCCTAGCGTCAAGGTGACCATGTGCTTGTGTATTGGTTAAATTAACTCCTCAGCTTGAAACACCACCACCCGTGCTATCAAATTGCAAGCTTTTTGGTGGCGCAGCAGACTAAGGTGTTGACAAGAGGGCAGTCACATGTGTTCCCGAGACAGAGGATCTAATATTGAATGCCAGTGTGGGCTCATGAGAAACGAAGTGGTACTGTTAAGCAATCAGTGTGGCGCCTGTTACACTCAGACCTCTGTATCGTCTGCATGCAACGATATGAACAGGCGTAACACACATCTGTTTGTTGCCTACAAGCAGATAGGTGTTTGTCCCCTGTAAATCCAGTGTCTGACCTTTCTGACTTGTTTCATATCTATATTTTTTGTCTCAGAAAGAACAAGCAGGGCCAGAATGTAACAGGCCTGGATACACAACCGCTGGTCTCTAAAAGGTAATGAGATAACACAGTAAACCCTTCATGTAATACTACCTTCAACTCCTTCTTTGCTATGTGATATTATTTGCTTCCATATAAAATATCCTAGTCTGCCCTCTAGTGGACTTGAACTGTAAATGTAAATGTTTCTGAAGGTAAAAACCCCTGTGGGTCCCAGTGAATCAATAAACCAATTGACTTTCCCTGAAACAACCATAAAAAAAAACACCAATACCCCTTGCCTGTAGAATGACATCCTAAACTCCTGCTACATGTACATCCATATTAGATATGAAGAGGAGAAAACTGTAGGCTAGGATGGTGATGAGTGAGCAATGCCTCGTGCAATGGAAGGTCATCATTTGGCCACTGTGGTTTTTAAAATAACACCACTTGACCTTGTCCTCCCCAGCCACGTTATGTTTCCACCTACAATCTGGTTTGATCTAGCTTGCATCCAAAATTGTGTCCTATTCCTTACATGTAAGGGCTGTCCCTACTACAGCAACCCTTGTCTGCTACCTGCATGTCTCAATAACACAAAGACCCACATGATATCTGGTGGGAACGCAGCCCTTCAATGGGAATAACAGTGATTGCTGTCAAGATGATACTTCTAGCTAACTAATGAACGTCCATGTTGAGATCTTGAGAGGATAGTTAGTTGTGGCTATTATTCCTTTCCATCTCATATTTCTCAAATGAATAGCAACACCTCACAGCACAACGCCTTTCCCCTATTTGACCTAGATAGTTTGTGTGTATGTATTGATGTGTAGGCTACGTGTACCTTTTTAAAACATGTATGTAGTTCTGTTCTTGAGCTGTTCTTGTCTATTGATGTTCTGTATTATGTCATGTTTCCTGTTTTGTGTGGACCCCAGGAAGACAAGCTGCTTTCGCAACAGCTAATGGGGATCCTAATAAAATACCAAATACCAAGATGTCATAAAATCAAGACGGAATTACGAGAAACCTTCAGGACCATTTTCTAGGCCTACTTGAAGACTAATAAAACATAAACTGTAATAATGGGATGATCTAATGATATTTATTTGCTGTAAAGCATCTTCGTCTTATTAACTTCAACTTGAGATCTATCACTTTCCCTGGTGTGTTATCGTCATCACACTCATAATAAACTTCGTAATGGCTGCGTTTCAAAATGGCTGAGTTTCAAAATGGCTGCGTTTCAAAATGGCTGCACTTCAAAACACGCAGATGGAAGCATACAGACATACACACACACATACAGTCCATTCAGAAAGTATTCAGACCCCTTCCCCTTTTACACATTTTGTTACGTTACAGCCTTATTTTAAAATTGATTAAATCAAAAAAATGTATCATCAATCTATACACAATACCCCATAATGACAAAGTGAAAACGGGTTTTTAGAAATGTTAGCAAATGTACTAAAAATAAAATACAGAAATACCTTATTTACATAAGTATTCAGACCCTTTGCTATGAGACTCGAAATTGAGCTCAGGTGCATCCTGTTTCCATTTATCATCCTTGAGATGTTTCTAGAACTTGAATGGAGTCCACCTGTGGTAAATTCAATTGATTGGACATGATTTGGAAATGCACACACATGTCTATATAAGGTCCCACAGTTGACATTGCATGTCACAGCAAAAACCAAGCCATAAGGTCGAAGGAATTATCCGTAGAGCTCCGAGACTCAATTTTGTCGAGGCACAGATCTGGGGATGGGTACCAAAACATTTCTGCAGCATTAAAGGTTCCCAAGAACACAGTGGCCTCCATCATTTTTAAATGGAAGAAGTTTGGAACCACCAAGACTCTTCCTAGAGCTGGCCGCCAGGCCAAACTGAGCAATTGGGGGAGAAGGGCCTTGGTCAGGAAGGTGATCAAGAACCTGATGGTCACTGACAGAGCTCCAGAGTTCCTCTGTGGAGATAGGAGAACCTTAGAAGGACAACCATCTCTGCAGCACTACACCAATCAGACCTTTAGGGTAGCGGGGCCATACAGAAACCACTCCTCAGTAAAAGGCACATGGCAGCGTGCTTGAGGTTTGCCAAAAAAACAAGATTCTCTGGTCTGATGAAACCAAGATTGAACTCTTTGGCCCGAATGCCAAGCATCACATCTGGAGGAAACCTGGTACCATCCCTACGGTGAAGCATGGTGGTGGCAGCATCATTCTGTGGAGATGACTGGGAGACTAGTCAGGATCGAGGCAAAGATGAACGGAGCAAAGTTTCAGAGAGATCCTTAATGAAAACCTGCTCCAGAGCACTCAGGACCTCAGACTGGGGCAAAGTTTCACCTTCCAACAGGACACCGACCCTAAGCAAACAGCCAAGACAACACAGGAGTGGCTTCGGGACAAGTCTCAGAATGTCCTTGAGTGGACCAGCCAGAGCCCGGACTGGAACCCGATCGAACATCTCTGGAGAGACCTGAAAATAGCTGTGCAGCAATGTTCCCCATCTAACCTGACAGAGCTTGAGAGGATCCGCAGAGAAGAATGATGACAAGCAGACAAGCTTGAAGACTTGAGGCTGTAATTGCTGCCAAAGGTGCTTCAACAAAGTACTGAGTAAAGGGTCTGAATACTTTTGTAAATGTGGTATTTCAGTTTTGTATATTTTTTAATACATTTGCTAAAAAATAAAAATAAAAGTTTTTTTTGCTTTGTCATTATGGGATATTGTGTGTAGATTGGTGAGGGGGAAAAAACAATTTAATACATTTCCCGAATAAGGCTTTAACGTAACAAAATGTGTGAAAAGTAAAGGGGCCTGAATACTTTCCGAATGCACTGTATATACATTCATGTTACATATACATCACAAATGCTGCTCTCATACTTTTATTTAGTATTGCTAATACTGCCCAATTTAAACACCGGTGCCCACAATCCCTCCCTTTCTCTATATGTTTATTAAATATTGGACTATACATTGTGTCTTCCTGTATTATACTTATGCTAAAATGTTAGTTATATTCTAATGAGCCATTTGACTTCATGTTCGTATTCTTATCTTTTATTATGTCTTATTGTTGTTGCATTGTCGAGAAGGAACCTGCAAGTAAGCATTTCGATGGACGGTGTGTCTACCATGTGTGTCTACCATGTGTGTCTACCATGTGTGTCTACCATGTGTGTCTACCATGTGTGTCTACCATGTGTGTCTACCATGTGTGTCTACCATGTGTGTCTACCATGTGTGTCTACCATGTGTGTCTACCATGTGTGTCTACCATGTGTGTCTACCATGTGTGTCTACCATGTGTGTCTACCATGTGTGTCTACCATGTGTGTCTACCATGTGTATCCTGTACATTCGACTAATTCAATTGAAACTACAGTATGTGAGGTAAAAGCACCATGACCTCTGTGTCTGTTAGCAACAGCAGCAGAGCATGGTATGTGTCTCAATAGGCCTCCTGAGTCAAGTCTACTACACAACACTGTTGCACTTCTGCTCCTGAACCCAGGGAACCAGCTGGACCTTAACACCAGTACATGTGGTGTGGATTACATCAACATCACCAGCGGCCACTTTCTCCCCCGTTTAATCACAGCCCCATTACAACTGTCAGATCGTCCCTCTAGGAAGCCGAGTACAGCAGGGATTCCAAATGGCACCATATTCCCTATATCGTGCACTACATTTAACCCGGTTCCCCCTAAATTCACTACTGTATCTAGGGATTAAGGTGCCATTTGGAACGTATCCCCAGGAGTTTCATGTTAGAGGCATAATGGAGGTAAATGCCCCTTACAATTAGCCTGTGTGAGTGAAATAATACCTAGACTGCCTGTCGGCCTCCATCAGTCTTGTTGTGTCCCAATTTCTCTTTCCTGACCACGTGCACTTGTTCACTTCCCTTCGTGGATTTGAAGGGAAATTAACGATGTATGGAAACTCTCACTAGCCTATGCCGACACCAATCCAACGCTTTTAAACTTGTGGGGAGTAGAAAACGATTGCACACTTCAGGAGGAAAGAGATATCATTGGGACACCCCCATTGAATCCAGCAGGGGAGGAAGTGGGTGTCTTCTTTGTGGAGTTGAAGCTTGGCATGAGGGTAATTGCTTTGTTTTTTTCTTTCTTTTTTCAATCAGCAAGGAGTCTAATTGGTGAAAAGGGGACTCTAATGACTAGACTTGCTGTTGCACCCATCGGCAATGTACAGGGTACAATGCACAGTACTTTATATGGGAATTGCATTTGTATAACCAGTGTGTCCCACTGGTTGATGCTTATTTATAAAACCCTCTTAGGCCTCACTCCCCCCTATCTGAGATATCTACTGCAGCCCCCATCCTCCACATAAAACACCTGTTCTGCCAGTCACATTCTGTTAAATGTCCCCAAAGCACACACATCCCTGGGTCGCTCCTCTTTTCAGTTAGCTGCAGCTAGCGACTGGAACGAGCTGCAACAAACACTCAAACTGGACAGTTTTATCTCCATCTCTTCATTCAAAGACGCAATCAGGGACACTCTTACTGACAGTTGTGGCTGCTTTGCGTGATGTATTGTTGTCTCTACTTTCTTGCCTTTGTGCTGTTGTCTGTGCCCAATAATGTTTGTACCATGTTTTGTGCTGCTGCCATGTTGTGTTGCTACCATGTTGTTATGTTGTGTGGCTACCATGTTGTTGTCATGTTGTGCTGCTGCCATGTTGTGTTACTACCATGTTGTTATGTTGTGTTGCTACCATGTTGTGTTGTCATGTTGTGTTGCTACCATGCTATGTTGTTGTCTTAGGTCACTCTTTATGTAGTGTAATGTTGTCTCTCTCCTCGTGATGTGTGTTTTGTCCTATATTTATATTATTATTTATTGTTTTTCTCCCAGCCCCCGTCCCTGCAGGACGTCCTTTTTGGTAGGCCGTCATTGTAAATAACAATTTGTTCTTAACTGACTTGCCTAGTTAAATAAAGGTTAAATAAATAAAAATGTTTTTAAAAAAGTGTCACTTTGGTAACTCATACCACTGTATCTCCAGATCTCGACCCAGTGAACCCTGAGACAATGGAACGTCCGGATTCTGCCCCCCTCACAGCTTTCGTCAATTAACATTTGGTGAATAAACACGATTTAACTGGAGAAATATGTCTTACTGATAGAAAAGTGATAATAGTTTTTTCTGACTGGGAGGTTTTCATAGGAAAAATAATGAATGTATTTTCTATAGACAGAAATACACAAAATACTGACGTTTACTGGCCTCAGTGAGTGACTGGAAAAAAAGTGCACTGAGAACGATTGTGGTATTCCAAAATGTTGATCTATATATCCTTCTACAGGACAATATCTTCCCTGAAACAATTGATCTTCAGGCCATTAGGATCCAAAGGCCTTGACAGCATTACAGCTTTTAGTTATCTCTGGACTTTGTAACAAACATATGAGGTGAATGCAGTTATGTAAAGTACTTGAGTAAAATACTTTAAAGTACTACTTACAGTAAGTCGTTTTTTGGGGGGTATCTGTACTTTACTTTGCTATTTATATTTTTGAAAACTTTTATTTCACTACATTGCTAAAGAAAATAATGTACTTTTTACTCCATACATTTTCCCTGACAACCAAAAGTACTTGTTACATTTTGAATGCTTAGCAGGACAAGAAAATGTTCAAATGCACTCACTTATCAAGAGAACAGATGGTCATTCCTATTGCCTCTAATCTGGTAGACTCACTAAATACAAACGCTTCGTTTGTAAATGATGTCTGGTTATCTGTACATTTTGAAAACAAGAAAATGGTGCTGTCTGTTTTACTTAATATAAGGAATTTGAAATTAATTTTACTTTTGATACTTAAGTATATTTAGAACCAAACAGTTTTGGACTTTTACTCAAGTAGTATTTTACTGGGTGACTTTGACTTTTATTTGAGTAACTTTCTATTAAAAGGTAACTGTCCTTTTACTCCAGTATGATAATTGGGTACTTTCTCCACCACTGGGTGAATGATGTTGAAGCCACTGCAACAAACATATGACGTGATATGATGTTGATGAAGCCAGCGTGATCTAAGGCATTTACAAAGAACAGCATCAAGGGTGGAGCAGAGCAGCCACTAAACATTGACATCTCTCTCTAGGAAAAACAAATGCTGAGCCAGAGCAGGTCAATGCTATGATGTGATACTTCATCTTCAAATTTAGCCATATGGCAATTTTGGCAAATGCCAAATGGGTTGGTCCATATTCAGCCCAATGAGCCAGTCTACATTGGGGGTTTTGCACAAAATGATGATTAATTAGCTGATGACAGTAGAGAGGACTGTACCTCTGACGAGAGTAGAGAAGACTGTACCTCTGACGAGAGTAGCGAGGACTGTACATCTGGCGAGAGTAGCGAGGACTGTACCTCTGGCGAGAGTAGCGAGGACTGTACCTCTGGCGAGAGTAGCGAGGACTGTACCTCTGGCGAGAGTAGCGAGGACTGTACCTCTGGCGAGAGTAGCGAGGACTGTACCTCTGGCGAGAGTAGCGAGGACTGTACCTCTGGCGAGAGTAGCGAGGACTGTACCTCTGACGAGAGTAGCGAGGACTGTACCTCTGACGACAGTAGAGAGGACTGTACCTCTGACGACAGTAGAGAGAACTGTACCTCTGACGACAGTAGAAAGGACTGTACCTCTGACGACAGTAGAGTGGACTGTAGCTCTGACGAGAGTAGAGAGGACTGTACCTCTGACGAGAGTAGAGAGGACTGTACCTCTGACAAGAGTAGCGAGGACTGTACAATGATGTCAGTAGAGAAGACTGTACCATGATGACAGTAGAAAGGACTGTACCTCTAATGCAAATAGAGAGGACTGTACCTCTAATGAGATAAAGAGATGACTGTACCATGACGAGAGTAGAGAGGACTGTACTATGACGAGAGTAGAGAGGACTGTACTATGATGACAGTAGAGAGGATTCTACCATGAAGAGAGAAAATAGGACTGTACCTCTGATGACAGTAGAGAGGACTGTAGCATGATGACAGTAGAGAGGACTGTAGCATGATGACAGTAGAGAAGACTGTAGCATGATGACAGTAGAGAGGACTGTACCATGATGACAGTAGAGAGGATTGTACCATGATGACAGTAGAGAGGATTGTACCATGATGACAGTAGAGAGGATTGTACCATGATGACAGTAGAGAGGACTCTACCATGATGAGAGTAGAGAGGACTGTACCATGATGAGAGTACAGAGGACTGTACCATGATGACAGTAGAGAGGACTGTACCATGATGACAGTAGAGAGGACTGTACCATGATGAGAGTAGAGAGGACTGTACCATGATGACAGTAGAGAGGACTGTACCATGATGAGAGTAGAGAGGACTGTACCATGATGACAGTGGTGAGGACTGTACCACGATGACAGTAGAGAGGACTGTACCTCTGATGACAGTAGAGAGGACTGTACCTCTGATAACAGTAGAGAGGACTGTACTTCTGATGACAATAGAGAGGACTGTACCATGATGACAGTAGAGAGGACTGTACCATGATGACAGTAGAGAGGACTGTACCTCTGATGACAGTAGAGAGGACTGTACCATGATGACAGTGGAGAGGACTGTACCATGATGACAGTAGAGAGGACTGTACCATGATGACAGTAGAGAGGACTGTACCATGATGACAGTGGTGAGGACTGTACCACGATGACAGTAGAGAGGACCTTAACTCTGATGACAGTAGAGAGGACTGTACCTCTGATGACAGTAGAGAGGACTGTACCATGATGACAGTAGAAAGGACTGTACCATGGTGACAGTAGAGAGGACTGTACCTCTGATGACAGTAGAGAGGACTGTACCATGATGACAGTGGAGAGGACTGTACCTCTGGTGACAGTAGAGAGGACTGTACCTCTGATGACAGTAGAGAGGACTGTACCATGATGACAGTAGAGAGGACTGTACCATGATGACAGTAGAGAAGACTGTACCTCTGATGCATGCCTGATATGAAAAAGATCCTTTCATCATCCTCTCCTTCATTTTTTATTCCGTTATTTTTAACAATGTGACATTAAGTAAGCCTTATCTGAGCCAGAATGGCCCATTGGTCATCTCCTGTTTCTGTAGCGTGAGTGAGGCAGCTTGACGTACAAGTACACCCCCTGGACAAGGTGAAATGGAAGGCACAAAAGCCTTGTGATAAACCAAGGCCTATCTTGACCACTAAGCTACAGAGACACAGCAACAGCTCCAACTCTGGCCCTGCAATTTGGATGCCTGTCCGGCACTGTGGCTGCTGGTAGCATTTAAAACCTTGGAAAGTGGCCAACACTAGTAAACTTCTTTAATTGACTTCTACAAGACTACACACAAGTACAAGCCTATAGTACTTTGACAAATAGAACATAACTCAAAAAGACAAACACTGATCATTTGTGAAGTCCTTTGTACATGTGGAACATGACAACACAGGGATATCTCGCTGAGATATACCCCAAACCAGGGGTATTCAACTATTACCTTACGAGGTCCTGAGTCTGCTGGTTTTCAGTTCCACCTGATAATTAATTGCACATACCTGGTGTCCCAGGTCTAAGTCAGTCCCTGATTAGTGGGGAATAATGAAGAAAAGCAGCAGAACTGGCTTCGAGGTCTAGAGTTGCAATTGAGGACCCTAAACTATTAAGCTAAATGTGGATAGGCCGATCTTGTCACTCCCTGACCATAGAGAGCCATCGGGGTTCTCTATGGTGTTTTAGGTCAGGGCGTGACTAGGGGGGTTTCTAGGTATTATATTTCTATGTTGGTGTGTGTATGGTTCCCAATTGGAGGCAGCTGATGATCGTTACCTCTAATTGGGGATCAAACTTAGTGTGTCCTTTTTCCCACCTGCGATGCGGGATATTGTTTTGTATGAGTGCATATGTGCGCTACGTATTTCACGATCGTTATGTCTTTGTTGTTTTGGAAGTTTCACTACCATTAAAATGTGGAACTTTACTCACGCTGCGCCTTGGTCCAATTATTCATACGACGGTCGTGACAGAATATCGCACCACTACAGGACCAAGCAGCGTGCCCAGGAGGTGAAGGAGAGTTGGTCATGGGAAGAGATACGACGGTCGTGACAGAATATCGCACCTAGTCAGGACCAAGCAGCGTGCCCAGGAGGTGAAGGAGAGTTGGTCATGGGAAGAGATACGACGGTCGTGACAGAATATCGCACCTAGTCAGGACCAAGCAGCGTGCCCAGGAGGTGAAGGAGAGTTGGTCATGGGAAGAGATACTAGGTAGATGCGAGACCCTTCTTTGGCCGAGTCGCTGAGGAGTAAAGGAGGACCGCGGCCACAAACAGCCCAAGGGCAACCCCAAGTTTTTTGGGGGGAGGGGGCACAAGGGGCGGTGGGCCGAGCCTAGGAGAGAGCCAGAGACCGTCTGGGAGTCGATGGAGCAGGTTGAGGAAGGATATCAGAGAGAGATGTTGGCTAGGAGTATGCTGCAGCGCAGGCGTTTTGAAGAGCGTGTCATCAGTCCGGTGCAACCTGTGCCGGCTCCACGCACCAGGCCTCCAGTGCGCCTCCTCAGCCCGGTACGTCCTGTGCCGGCTCCCCGCACTCGCCCTGAAGAGCGTGTCATCAGACCGGTGCAATCTGTGCCGGCTCCACGTGTAACAGTATAACTTTACGTCGTCCCCTCGCCCCGACACGGGCGCGAACCAGGGACCCTCTGCACACATCAACAGTCACCCATGAAGCGTCGTTACCCATCGCTCCACAAAAGCCGCGGCCCTTGCAGAGCAAGGGGAAACCCTACTTAAGTCTCAGAGCAAGTGACGTAACTGATTGAAATGCCACTAGCGCGTACCCGCTAACTAGCTAGCCATTTCACATCCGTTACACTCACCCCCCTTTCAACCTCCTCCTTTTCCGCAGCAACCAGTGATCCGGGTCAACAGCATCAATGTAACAGTATAACTTTACACCGTCCCCTCGCCCCGACACGGGCGCGAACCAGGGACCCTCTGCACACATCAACAACGGTTGCCCACGAAGCACGGTCGTTACCCATCGCTCCACAAAGGCCACGGCCCTTGCAGAGCAAGGGGAAACCCTACTTAAGTCTCAGAGCAAGTGACGTAACTGATTGAAATGCCACTAGCGCGTACCCGCTAACTAGTTAGCCATTTCACATCCGTTACACACGCACCAGGCCTCCAGTGCGCCTCCTCAGCCCGGTATGTCCTGTGCCGGCTCCCCGCACTCGCCCTGAAGAGCGTGTCATCAGTCCGGTGCAACCTGTGCCGGCTCCCCGCACTCGTCCACCAGTGCGTGTGTACAATCCGGAGCCTCCAGCGACGGTCTACAGCCCAGAACCTCCAGCGACGGTTCACGGTCTGGAGCTTCCAGCGAAGGTTCACGGTCCGGAGCTTCCAGCGACGGTTCACGGTCCGGAGCTTCCAGCGACAGTTCATGGCCCGGAACTTCCAGCGACGGTCCATGGCCCGGAGCTTCCTGCGCCGGTGCCATGGCTGGAGCCTTCCTCTGCACCGGTGCCCAGTCCAGGCACGGCGTATAGTCCCGCTCCATGGCCGGAGCCTTTCTCTGCGCCGGTGCCCAGTCCAGGCTTGGCATTCAGCCTAGCTTCTTGGCCGGAGCCGCCACTGACGCAAAATGCCCACCCTAACCCTCTCCATCTAGTTTCAGGTTTGTGGTTGGAGTCCGCACCTTTGGGAGGGGGGGGGGTGCTGTCACGCCCTGACCATAGAGGGCCATCGGGGTTCTCTATGGTGTTTTAGGTCAGGGCGTGACTAGGGGGGTTTCTAGGTATTATATTTCTATGTTGGTGTGTGTATGGTTCCCAATTGGAGGCAGCTGATGATCGTTACCTCTAATTGGGGATCAAACTTAGTGTGTCCTTTTTCCCACCTGAGATGTGGGATATTGTTTTGTATGAGTGCCTATGTGCGCTACTTATTTCACGATCGTTATATCTTTGTTGTTTTGGAAGTTTCACTACCATTAAAATGTGGAACTTTACTCACGCTGCGCCTTGGTCAAATTATTCATACGACGGTCGTGACATATCTCAGAACACCGTATTAAAGTTAGACAGACAGGGTTGTGTTTGACTAGAAACAAAGACCTTCTGTGGAAAATGTGCTTTTATTAATGATGTCTTGTCTAATACCACACAAACCATCTAAATGACAGACTACAAAAGGGAAGCATCGCTGTGAGCTGCCCAGTGACACGAGCCTACCAGATGAGCTAAATTACTTCTATGCTCGCTTCGAGGCAAGCAACACTGAAGCATGCATGAGAGCACCAGCTGTTCCAGATGACTGTGTGATCACGCTCTCCACAGCCGATGTGAGTTTGACCTTTAACATTCACAAGGCCAGACGGATTACCAGGATGTGTACTCTGAGCATGCGCTGACCAACTGGCAAGTGTCTTCACTGACATTTTCAACCTGTCCCTGACCGAGTCTGTAATATCAACATGTTTCAAGCAGACCTCCATAGTACCTGTGCCTAAGAACACTAAGGTTACCTGCATAAATGACTACCGACCCGTAGCACTCACGTCTGTAGCCATGAAGTGCTTTGAAAGGCTGGTCATGGCTCACATCAACACCATTATCTCAGAAACCCTAGACCCACTCCAATTTGCATACCGCCCCAACAGATCCACAGATGATGCAATCCCTATCGCACTCCACACTGCCATTTCCCACCTGGACAAAAGGACAAAAGGAAAACCTACGTGAGAATACTATTCATTGACTACAGCTCAGCATTCAACACCATAGTGCCCTCAAAGCTCATCACTAAGCTAGGGACCCTGGGACTACCCTCTGCAACTGGATCCTGGACTTCCTGACAGGCCGCCCCCAGGTGGTAAGGGTAGGTAGCAACACATCCGCCACGCTGATCCTCAACACGGGGGCCCCTCAGGGGTGCGTGTTCAGTCCCCTCCTGTACTCCCTTTTCACCCATGAATGCATGGTGAGGCACGACTCCAACACCATCATTAAGTTTGCCGACAACACAACAGTGGCAGGCCTGATCATCGACAATGATGAGACAGCCTACTGTATAGGGAGGAGGTCAGAGACTTGGCCGTGTATTGCCAGGACAACAACCTCTCCCTCAATGTGATCAAGACAAAAGAGATGATTGTGGACTACAAGAAAAGGAGGACCGAGTACGCCCCCATTCTCATCGATGGGGCTGTAGTGGAGCAGGTTGAGAGCTTCAAGTTCCTTGGTGTCCACATCACAAACAAACTAAGATGGTCCAAACACACCAAGACAGTCGTGAAGAGGGCATGACAAAGCCTATTCCCCCTCAAGAGAATGAAAAGGTTTGGCATGGTTTCTCAGATCCTCAAAAGGTTCTACAGTTGCACTATCGAGAGCATCCTGACTGGTTGCATAAATGCCTGGTATGGCAACTGCTCGGCCTCCGACCACAAGGCACTACAGAGGGTAGTGCGTACGGCCCAGTACATCACTGGGGCCAAGCTTCCTGCCATCCAGGACCTCTATACCAGGCGGTGTCAGAGGAAGGCCCTAAAAATTGTCAAAGACTCCAGCCGCCCTAGTCATAGACTGTTCTCTCTGCTACCGCACTGCAAGCAGTAGCAGAGCGCCAAGTCTAGGTCCAAAAGGCTTCTTAACAGCTTCTACCCCCAAGCCATAAGACTCCTGAACAGCTAATCAAATGGCTACCCAGACTATTTGCATTGCCCCACCCCCCACGCTGCTGCTACTCTCTGGTTATTATCTATACATAGTCAATTTAACTCTACCTACATGTACATATTACCTAAATGACCTCAATTAATCTATATACAGGAGGTGCCGGTACATTGACTCTGTACCAGTAACCCTGTATATAGCCTTGCTTCTGTTATTTTACTGCTGCTCTTTAACTATTTGTTATTTTTATTTTTTTACTTAACACTTATTTTTCTTAAAACTGCATTGTTGGTTAAGGGCTTGTAAGTAAGCATTTCACTGTAAGGTCTACACCTGTCGTATTCGGTGCATGTGACAAATAACATTTGATTTGATATAAATGTTTATTCCTCTGTAAAAACACAAGTTACATCTTATCATAAGTAATTTGAGTTTACAAAATGGACTCTTCTCAAGGGCAATTCCATTATCATGTATTTATGTTGTGGGTTGGTTATGGACTCTTTTGTATCTGGGAAAACATAGGCCTAGAATTTTTATCCTGGATGACATGAATCCAACTACAGATGTTTTTTGTCAGTGGAAAGTGAAAGTCCCGGGGTAGTTTCACCTCGTACAGATCTAGGGTCAGCTTCCCCTCTCCCAATCCTAACCTTAACCATTAGTGGGGAAAATGCTAACCTGACCCCAGATATTACATTCATAGAATAAATCATTATATTTCTAGGATTGTCAAACATTCATTAACCATGTGCCCACATTTGTTTTTCAGTTAAATCCTGAAACTGTTTTCACTATCTACCTGACATTTCGGCCATTCTTATCTTCACATTATCAAGCCATGTGTTGAGATAACCATCAATATGTCATATCAGATCTTAAGTTACAATTCCTTTGAAATTGCAGTAATCAGATGAACTCACATAACATGACATTGTAACGACACAATGTGCGTGTTCCAAATGGCACCCTATTCCCTTTATAGTACACTACATTTGTAGGGCTCTGGTAGCAAGTAGTGTGCTAGATAGGGAATAGGGTGGCAATTAGGATGCATTTGGCTTTTGACAAAACTATGGCATTTTTATGTACTGTATAGTGTTTGATGTTGAGGGAGGAAAATGCTGTTCTAAACATAACGTGTGTACAAATGGCTTTTCAATTGACCAGTTGTGCTCTTTACGGCTGGGTGGGTGTACACAGTAGATTCACCGTAAACAAGTTTAACGACATCTGGCAAAAGGACACTTGACACGCACGCAATGACACACAAAGTCCCTGACCACTCTGTTCTTTGACCTGGTATATGGAGACCGTGATACGGCATCAGGAGGCGACTCCCCCCTATACAGCTTCATTCATGGCAAAGTCCTAAGCTTACTCATTAACACTCCTCCTACACCTCTTCTCTCTATCCAGTGTTTCCAACAGAGTTTCCTATAGGCGGGGCAAAGGCTTTAAGCAATATTCCAAACTGACAAATATTGACACCAATCTGAAATTCTCAAGTCAAACTTTGGAATTGGGTAAGGACTTCTCTCTGTATAAAGAAGTCATTGCTTCAACTAAGCTCCTTAAAGACTAAGACAGATCATCTTCCTTCTCATGGAGGTGTGTTTTAGGTTAAATGTCTAAATTACACCGATTCTTAGCAGGATTTTCAGTCCAGTGAAGTCATATAATACCCGCCCGAGGTAAGCGATATACGTCCACAATTACTCCCCTGATGGGAAATGTTATCTGCTGGCCAAGCTCCGTTTAGAGTTCAAGCTCAGAAGGCAGAGAAATAGGTCGTCAAAGCCTCGCTTGGCGAATTTTAGTGGGAACGTGACGAAATATTTCAATAAAATCTTCGTAAGAGTTGATTCCTTTCTCTTTCTAAACATGCCTCACCGAAACATAAATCTAAAGCTCAGAAATCCAAGCTGAAGGCATCTAGTGCTCTGTGAGGAACTGCCCCTGTCTTTCTGTGCTCAGGCATTTTGGTAGAGGGACTTGTTCATGAGCTCCCTCACTCTCGTTGTATGAAGCAACTGTTGTAACAGAGTGAGCCCCCTCCTTTACTATCAGCATAAAGTGATCATAACCCCTTAAACTGTAAACCTCACATTTCATTTGGACCTTTATCCATATGACAACATGGATGATGATTGTGGCTGTCCTGGGTCTGTATAAGATGGATGTCATATCATGAAGATTCGGGCAATTTAAAGTATTGTTCGGGGCCTTATTTGTAGAGTAACTGTTTTTCTGGGTGATTTGTGACATTTTGTTTTGTGCTTCCAATGACTGTGTTTTTGTATTTTAATGTACAGTGCTTTCGGAAAGTATTCAGACCCCTTTTCCCTCATCAATCTACACATAATACCCCATAATGACAAAGCAAAAACAGTTTCGAATTTTTTAGATTTTTTTTTTATTTAACTAAAAAAACTGAAATGTCACATTTACATACAGTACGAGTCAATGGTTTGGACACTCCTACATGTTGAGATGTGTCTGTTACTTGAACTCTGTGAAGCAATTATTTGGGCTGCAATTTCTAAGGCTGGTAACTGTAATGAATTTATCCTCTGCAGCAGAGGTAACTCTGGGTCTTCCTTTCCTGTGGCGGTCCTCATGAGAGCCAGTTCTTGAAATTTTCCGGTTTGACTGACCTTCATGTCTTAAAGTAATGATGAACTGTCATTTCGCTTTGATAAATTTGAGCAGTTCTTGCCATAATATGGACTTGGTCTTTTACCAAATAGGGCTATCTTCTGTATACCAACCCTACCTTGTCACAAAACAGCTGATTGGCTCAAACGTATTAAGAAGGAAAGAAATTCCACAAATTAACTTGAACACAAGGCACACCTGTTAATTGGAATGCATTAGTGGTATCTACCACATGAAGCTGGTTGAGAGAATGCCAAGAGTGTGCAAAGCTGTCATCAAGGCAAAGGGTGGCTACTTTGAAGAATCTAAAATATATTTCAATGACAGCCTGCCAAAAGGCAAAAGGCCTCCTGCAGGGACAGAGGCTGCGATTTAAAAAAAATAATAATAATATTGGACAAAACACATCACAACAAGAGAGACACCACAACACTACATTAAAAGAGAGCTAAGACAACAACACAGCATGGCAGCAACACCATGCACAGTAATCACATGGAAATGAAAGATATCCTAAATGCTAAATCCTAAATGACCTCAAAACAACTGTAAAATAGGCCTTTAGTGCAAAATCATAGTATCTCCAGGAAATGTGTAATATGCATCTTTAAACTAACTGGAGTTATGAGTCTCTTCTTTAATCCGATGTCTGCAACCACATCATATTAACAACATTTGAGAGTGGATTCATAAATACAGTTGCCTACGGTCTTCAGTATTTCTCTTGAAGACAACCACTGCAATCTACTTCAATAAAGTATGTTGGGCCATTTCTCGTGTTAGATGGTGCGGAGAGCAGCACACTAGAGAGGGCGGATTACGAGACGTCAGCACTCCCCAACCCACTGTATAAATCTGCTCCACCCGCTGACTCCCTCAACACCAAGACCAGTAGGAGCTGCGCGGAATTCGGAACAATGAGGACCACCAACACTAATCTCGAAGCTAGTTTACTTCACACTAACTGGTTTACCTACCTTGAGAAAGCCTTAAACCAAATGGAATTTTACTAAACAACAACTATGGTGTAGATGAAGCATTTTCTTCTTCATTGGACATAATTCGCATTGGACATAATTCGCATTGGACATCGCATAGGCTACCAGTTGATTCCATTCTTAGTTCTCGAACAATCATGGCACTTTCGGTCTTACTGTTGCATGGCACATTTGCTTATTAACCACTTTTGATGTTTTATTCTTTATGCCAAGCAGTTATTATTGGACAATTTGTAGAAGTGTAGAGTAGTAGAGTGACTGACATCTGGAATTTAGGGAAAAAACGGTCGCTTCGCAGCGCATGGACAGGTTGTCATCGTGAAATTGGATTGAAATTCTATATTATCCTAATTGTTAAATCTGTCAATGGATTTTAGATATTGAACTCTAAAACATATTACTTTGCATTCAGAATCTTAAAAAAGTTGGCATGGACCTGATATAAATTGAGGATAACCATCACCCATAGGTTTATCGCCAAGGGAAAATGTTTACTCGGTATTTATGTTCCAACGGGAATTTCTTTGACCCAGGGCAGGTTCCACAATTGGACTAAGTTCTACAATGAAGTTATGGGACACCCTTACCACCTGTTTCGTGCTGCTGAGCAGCGTACATACGAGCCCTCTCCGGAACCGACAGTCCACAAAAAGAACACGCGCTTCAGAGAGTCTCCATGACTTCCCGCCAATGCATCTCAGTATATTTTCAACCAAAAGTCCAGAAACAGCCGACAGGGAAGAGCTATCTGTAGAAACACAATGTAAGTTCAGACATTCTCATTTCTGGAATTAAATCTTGGTTAAATCTTGCTATGTAAGTAGGCCACGTCACTGACTTGGCTGCAATAGGTCTACCTCTTGGTCGGACTGGTTTTGCACTACACGTTTAATAGTGTTATTTGTTTCAGAAGCAAGAATATTTGAATAGATCACTCCCAATGACATAAATACAAAATACCAATTGAAGGGCCTGAGTTCCCGCACTAACACCCTGGACCAAAGCTAGGTATCAGCTAGGTGCACTTCACTATCAGATGACAGGACCAGTCAATAACTCTAAAATCACACGACTCTCTGTCAGATGTAAAGATGCACTCAAATATATTGACACCCTTGCACAATTCACTATTTATTCTAAAATAGCCATTCAAACAGTTTTGAAAAGAGAAAACCGAACATTCTGCTCCATTGCCACAATATTTGACCACAATCTGTAGGATAATCTCAAAGAACATATCATGTAGCCTATTGGTACATAAAATATTGTAGTTTCATGGGAATTCCCTCTCCACACTTTGTGTGCATAAATTCTATACAATTTCTGTGAGAAGTTTTAAAAGTATATACTGCTGCGGATGAGGTATGTATCCAGTCTTTTCAGGATGTGCATAGTATATACCGCAGACTCTGATTTGCTCTTTTTTCTCTCTGACAGATAACATGGATGAGCTTCAGCCAGAGCAGTTTGAGGATGTGGTGGATTTCATCAAAGTCACCATCAGTAGACTGAAGAGCTCGTTACACCTGGACACGGGCTCAAGGATACGAATGAAACGAGAGAGAAGGAAAGGAGGGAAGGGAGCAACCAGAGGAAAGGACCAGAGGGAGAGGTCTGGGAGCGGACGAGGGAAAGGGGGCAGAGGACAAGGCTGTCTGCTCAAACAGATCCACCTGAATGTGACGGACCTGGGTTTAGGTTATCAAACCAGCGAGGAAATGATCTTCCGGTACTGCAGCGGGCCTTGCAGGATCTCGGAAACCAACTACGATAAAATCGTCAACAACCTCACCCAAAACAAGAGGCTCCTGCCGGAAACGCCGCCTCACGCTTGCTGTCGACCAGTCGCCTTTGACGATGACCTGTCCTTCCTGGATGACCACTTGATGTACCATACAATGAAGAAGCATTCTGCCCGGAGGTGTGGCTGTGTCTGACCTCTGACCTGTGTCACTAAGAAGAGGGTCAATAGTAGTGAGAGGACATGGCTTGAATCAAAAACTAAGATACATTTTGTAGACGCCATCCTAGACCCATTGAAGGTACATGAAATGAAAGGGCCTACCAATGCTTTGTGTTGTTGATAGGATGATTTAGGAGGCATGCCATACCTCTCCATTGATAATTGTATCCCACCACTAACTGATGACGTCAAAATCATACTGACTCTATGGATGGTTTTAGATGCTGACAATGGACTTAACATGTACAGCAAATACTGAATTACAATGTCTACAATATTTAGAAAGATTTAATTAACTTATTCTTATTTATTACAGTTTTTATAATAAAGGAATTATCTTCTTGTTATTTATTTCTATGTCATTTCCTCGATAAGTGCCAAAGGTTTAAGTCATGGATAAAAGGGCATATTATAGGGTTTTGGTGAGAGTAGGCTATTCTATATCCTGGGCCCAGTTTTTTTAATGCATAGAAACAGAATGAATAGAACGGACAAATCGTTGACTTGAATGTGGGCTCCCGTTCTATTTCTATGCATTTAATCCTATCCGATGTGCGAAATCCACACAGATAACTTTGGAAAAACTGCACCCTAGGTACAGTACCAGTCCGTTTAACATAGCCTGTGGGTCGTCAAATATTGTCCTCCCGCATCCTGCTCGACTTCGATATAACCATAGTGGTTCCACATCATCATCAAAAAACATATTAGTCCCCATGCCAGCCAAAAGAGACCTGCTATCCTGCTCTGGTCTTCAAGGTTTGTGTGCTTGTGCTTTAGTCAGTTGATTGTGTGTTTTTTTTGTTCAGACTAGTGCGCTTGTCTGAATTTCAATGATATTATTCTGGTATAAAAAAAAGGGAAGGTGTTCTTTATTATTCAGGGTTGAAGAGTTGTGTGCTGATCTTATTAAGTTGTATTACTGAACCAAAGTTCTCAAAACTATTTTTTATACATTATTTGTTTTTTTAATAACTTTGTATTGGTTCCAACCGCTCTGCCAATGGGTAACAACTGCATGTTAATTCATAGGCCTATGTCATCTTTAAATTAGATCACTTTTCTTTTCCATTTTATATTATTAGTCATTTAAAATCGTTAGCTGGTTGTAATCAATACTCAGGAATCTTCTGGCTAGCATGTTTGAAGAATGTATCAATGCAAGTGAAAACAGATTGTAGAGAGGTGCATTAAACAACATGATTGGTGAATGAGGGGAGAAACACTCTCTTCCCATGCTTTTGAATACACCACTAATAGGCCTACAATCCAATTCCACATTGCTACATTTTCCAAAACTACTAGCCAAAATATTTTGGACGGCACTAAATAGGTCTATCCAGCAAACTAATTTAAAAGGGTTTGGATGAAATGACTACACCCTCGGTTTGACAACACCTTTAAGATCCCGCGCTGTACAGATCCTCCCTTTTTGAGCTCTGTAAACCTTATGCAGTTGAGAAACAGAGTCAGATTAGTACTATCAAATCGGTCCTTAGACATTGCATTGTTAGGCTCAGGGCTGTGCATCACTCCTGTGCCCCAATCAGGACCCACTGCCCTCTATGGATGCCCTAATGACATCATTTGCCTCTCCACTCCTTATGGAATCTTATGACATGTCTGTCATGTCTGATACTGATGACACGGTGTGTGAGGATAAAGCTTTGTGGATTATACTCCAGGGCTGCTTGGAGAGAGCTGCTTCACTGGGTATTACAGTCCTCAATGGGTTTAGTTCAGTGACGTCTGATCCCCTAACTGGCTGCATGCTAACCACTGGGGACTTTGCTATGATCCTTTAAAAATATAATATTGATCTGAACAATTATTTTGTACGCCTGATTCCCACTGTAGGGGCCGACCCGAATCGCACTGCGCTGGCTTGGACATCTTCTTAACACACTGTCCTCTCCAACACTGTTCCAACAACTATGGTGGATGTGTAACCAGGCCAGACCAGTACATCTCGGCTTGGCCCTGTACTGTGAACCAGACTTTACTATCTGCAAATACATAGGCAGGTCTACAAAGAGAGAGGTCTACATAGAGAGAGGTCTACACAAAGGTAGGTCTACACAGAGAGAGGTAGGTCTTTATAAATACGATTGATTGATTGGTCTACACAGAGGTAGGTAGGTCTACACAGAGAGAGGTAGGTCTTTATAAATACGATTGATTGATTGGTTTACACAGAGAGAGGTAGGTCTACACAGAGAGAGGTAGGTCTTTATAAATACGATTGGTCTACACAGAGAGAGGTAGGTCTACACAGAGAGAGGTAGGTCTATACAGAGAGAGGTCTACACAGAGAGAGGTCTACACAGAGAGAGGTAGGTTTACACAGAGAGAGGTAGGTAGGTCTACACCGAGAGAGGTAGATCTACACAGAGAGAGGTCTACACAGAGAGAGGTCTACACAAAGGTAGGTCTACACAGAGAGAGGTAGGTCTACACAGAGAGAGGTAGGTCTACACAGAGAGAGGTAGGTCTACACAGAGAGAGGTCTACACAGAGAGATATCTACACAGAGAGAGGTCTACACAGAGAGGTCTACACAAAGGTAGGTCTACACAGAGGTAGGTAGGTCTACACAGAGAGAGGTCTACACAGAGGTAGGTAGGTCTACACAGAGAGAGGTAGGTCTACACAGAGAGAGGTAGGTCTACACAGAGAGAGGTCTACACAGAGAGAGATCTACACAGAGAGAGGTCTACACAGAGAGGTCTACACAAAGGTAGGTCTACACAGAGGTAGGTAGGTCTACACAGAGAGAGGTCTACACAGAGGTAGGTAGGTCTACACAGAGAGAGGTCTACACAGAGGTAGGTAGGTCTACACAGAGAGAGGTCTACACAGAGAGAGGTCTACACAGAGGTAGGTAGGTCTACACAGAGAGAGGTCTACACAGAGAGAGGTCTACACAGAGAGAGGTCTACACAGAGAGAGGTAGGTCTACACAGAGAGAGGTCTACACAGAGAGAGGTCTACACAGAGAGAGGTCTACACAGAGAGGTCTACACAGAGAGAGGTCTACACAGAGAGAGGTCTACACAGAGAGAGGTCTACACAGAGAGAGGTCTACACAGAGGCAGCCGTTTCAAAACGGCATTGTCTGTTTCATCAGTGTTGTCTGTTTCATCAGTGTTATTTTAGACCAGGAGAGAAAACCACACACAGGGACTAAAATAATGTTCAAAGCAGTAGGAAGAAGAATAGAGAAGGGAGAGAAGGGTCAAATGAAGTCCAATCTTATCAGATGGAGGAAACAGGTAAGCTTTCATGTGAACGGAGCGACAACACGAGAGGGAGGTGAAGATGTAGAAGAGGTGGAATAGAAAACATGAGATGTAGTGTGGTTGACATGTGATCCAGCCCTCCCCATCCCCATGGCCTTGACACAATGACTCAGCCCATCAACACAACAGAGGAAATAATTACACGTCCAGGAACAAAGAGGTGACCAGATCGTTAGATGAGCTACACCACGGACTATTGTTAGGGTATCGTAGGCCACTTGTAAATGAAGGACAATACCCTACGACTGAACCTAGACACCCAGTCCAACTGCTATCTGGTAACAGAACACAGGTGGTGGCAAAGCAGGTGCTAAATACATGTATGAGCGAAAACACACTCCTCGTCCCTGGGGGGGGGGGGGGGGGGGGGGTTTGGTTTCAAAAGAGCTTTTTCAGATACAAACGGCAATTTCTATAATCAGGACAAAATGGTTGATGATCAGTAGACTTGGCTCTCTCTGATGCTGCCATGCGGCAATGTGTGAAAAGACAAAGAATGTGGAAAAATGACCTCAAACATGAAGTGGGAGGATGATAACATCAGATGGGGGGGGGGGGGGGGGTCAGGCCAAGGGGGATATGAAACACAGGGACCATAAGGCTGTGTGTGACCGGGTTTCACAACTCTGAAATCTTTCAACGTGAGTCAGTTGTATGGGAATATGGGAAGAGTCGGGGCTAATATGGCCGCAGCACCAGAGGGTGACCAGGAGGGCAACAAGCTGATTAGTTTCCTGGATGTCTGTCCTCCAACCACAGCCCACCCTTTCACAAGTCCTTAGCTACAGTTAGATCTCACCCACAGCCCACCCTTTCACCAGTCCTTAGCTGCAGTTAGATCTCAACCACAGCCCACCCTTTCACCAGTCCTTATCTGCAGTTAGATCTCACCCACAGCCCACCCTTTCACCAGTCCTTATCTGCAGTTAGATCTCACCCACAGCCCACCCTTTCACCAGTCCTTATCTGCAGTTAGATCTCACCCACAGCCCACCCTTTCACCAGTCCTTATCTGCAGTTAGATCTCACCCACAGCCCACCCTTTCACCAGTCCTTATCTGCAGTTAGATCTCACCCACAGCCCACCCTTTCACCAGTCCTTATCTGCAGTTAGATCTCACCCACAGCCCACCCTTTCACAAGTTCTTAGCTACAGTTAGATCTCACCCACAGCCCACCCTTTCACCAGTCCTTAGCTACAGTTAGATCTCACCCACTGCCCACCCTTTCACCAGTCCTTATCTGCAGTTAGATCTCACCCACAGCCCACCCTTTCACCAGTCCTTATCTGCAGTTAGATCTCACCCACAGCCCACCCTTTCACCAGTCCTTATCTGCAGTTAGATCTCACCCACAGCCCACCCTTTCACCAGTCCTTATCTGCAGTTAGATCTCACCCACAGCCCACCCTTTCACCAGTCCTTATCTGCAGTTAGATCTCACCCACAGCCCACCCTTTCACCAGTCCTTATCTGCATTTAGATCTCACCCACTGCCCACCCTTTCACCAGTCCTTATCTGCAGTTAGATCTCACCCACAGCCCACCCTTTCACCAGTCCTTAGCTACAGTTAGATCCCACCCACAGCCCACCCTTTCACCAGTCCTTATCTGCAGTTAGATCTCACCCACAGCCCACCGATTCACCAGTCCTTATCTGCAGTTAGATCTCACCCACTGCCCACCCTTTCACCAGTCCTTATCTGCAGTTAGATCTCACCCACTGCCCACCCTTTCACCAGTCCTTAGCTACAGTTAGATCTCACCCACTGCCCACCCTTTCACCAGTCCTTAGCTACAGTTAGATCTCACCCACAGCCATACAGTGAGTCAGTCTCACCATTACTCTTACATGTCCCCCCACCCCCACCACCTCTCACTACAGAGGTCAAACCCAGAGCAAGCCACAGTATCTCTCACGCAACCCCACTTGTCTACTTAAATGACTTGTCTAGTTTCCTTAGATGTTATCTGTTTATTATCCTGCCTTATTTCTTACATTGGAACAAGGTTTTGTAACATATAGATATTCCATGATTATGTAGAAATTACTTCCAACTTTACAGTAATAATACTTGTTTTGGCTGCCTCGTATTTTCTGATGAGGTGTGAAATGTAATGTAACCTTTTTCAGGTGAGCGTCAGTCAGATGTCTGACTCAAAGCAGGCTTATTAAATATTCAGGTGTGTCAAGCCGGGGGAAACCTGAGTGTCTCACACCTGTGTAACGCTAAGGTGTCTCCCACAGTACAACCAGCTCCCCTCTTACACATAGACTGACTGAATTCAGTCAGAATGTGTCAAGTTCCCCCCATGGACTGCTGTGTGTCATTGTCATTATACTATATGTGTTTAAGTGTGTATCCGTGTGTATATCCGTGTGTGTGTGTGTGTGTGTGTGTGTGTGTGTGTGTGTGTGTGTGTGTGTGTGTGTGTGTGTGTGTGTGTGTGTGTAGAGAGAGAGATAGAGACAGGGAGAGACAGAGAGAGACAGAGATAGAGAGAGAGACGGAGAGAGAAACAGAGAGAGAGACAGAGAGAGAGACAGAGAGCGAGGAAGAGTGAGTGAGAGAGTGAGAGAGAGAGAGAGAGGAGACAAAGTGACTTTCCATTCGGGAGCCTGGTTGTCTCTGCGGTTCAAAGTTAATTGCTCACAGGAGACAGCAGCAGTGTTTGGTGGAAACTGTCCATACTCCTCCTGCACAGTACATTAAGCAAAGAGGTTACTGCTGACGGCCTGTCTCTTTCTCTTTGGAGTGAGCGGCATGGTGCCGTGCCATCCAGCAGCACACAGAGCCACACAGAACTCTGGTCAGTGTGGGAAGCACTTCTCCCGGGCGTGACAGTGAGGTGGCCTGCCTCTCCTCTCCTAGGCCACATGACCAGCAGCAGCACAGCAGAGTCACAGAGGAGACAAACTGTCCTGTAGCTGCCCTTTGGGGGGTCTGATGGAAACACAATCAGAGGAGAGAAGAGGGGACAGGAGAGGGGAGAGGAGGGAGGAGAGAGGAGAGAAAATGGGACGGGAGAGGGGAGAGGAGAGGAAGGAGGAGAGAGGGGACGTATCAGAATTGATGCCCTGGTACAACCCCTGTTAGCCTGGGACTGGAGCATGGGCCCCCATGACGACACCCTATCCTGTATGGGCTCTGGTCAAAAGTAGTGTACTACATAGGGAATAGGGTGGCATTTAGGATGCAACCGTGGACTATGGTGTCACTACAGCTCAGAGTTCCAGGAGAAAAAAAGAATTCATTAAGAGAATGACGTCTCGTCTTTACACGATTGAGAATCGAGTTGCATTAAGCAGATGCTTGACGGCAACGCTTGGTCTTCATAAGGCATTAGGATGAGGTCCGAGACAGATACTCCAACCTGACTGAAAACATCAAAGGCATGTCAACAAATCATTGTTACTGGTATTCGTTTGCATTGTACACATTCCCTCATCGGACGGAAGGAACACCGAAAGCCTTCCAAACAAGACGTCTCGGACAGAGAATGTGTGTCCTCACCAGGGTGTTTTACAACTGGTACAAACAATTGGGGGTGGCTGTATGAAACCGGTAAACTCCCTCTCCTGAACAAAGCGGATAAATTATGCAATTCTGGATGTAGCGGGAAGGATAGGATGAGGTCTAGATGTAGCGGGAAGGAAAGAATGAGGTCTGGATGTAGAGGGAAGGAAAGGATGAGGTCTGGATGTAGCGGGAAGGATAGGATGAGGTCTAGATGTAGCGGGAAGGAAAGAATGAGGTCTAGATGTAGCGGGAAGGATTGGATGAGGTCTAGATGCAGCAGGAAGGATAGGATGAGGTCTAGATGTAGCGGGAAGGAAAGAATGAGGTCTGGATGTAGTGGGAAGGATAGGATGAGGTCTAGATGTAGCGGGAAGCATAGGATGAGGTCTAGATGTAGCGGGAAGGATTGGATGAGGTCTGGATGTAGAAGGAAGGAAAGGATGAGGTCTGGATGTAGCGGGAAGGAAAGGATGAGGTCTGGATGTAGCTGGAAGGATAGGATGAGGTCTAGATGTAGCGGGAAGGATAGGATGAGGTCTGGATGTAGCGGGAAGGATAGGATGAGGTCTGGATGTAGAGGGAAGGAAAGGATGAGGTCTGGATGTAGCGGGAAGTAAAGTAAGAAAGGATGAGGTTTGGATGTAGCGGGAAGGGAAGGATGAGGTCTAGATGTATCGGGAAGGAAAGGATGAGGTCTGGATGTAGCGGGATGGAAAGGATGAGGTCTGGATGTAGCGGGAAGGAAAGGATGAGGTCAGGATGTAGCGAGAAGGAAAGTGGGAAGGATGAGGTCTGGATGTAGCAGGAAGGAAAGGATGAGGTCTGGATGTAGCGGGAAGGATTGGATGAGGTATAGATGTAGTGGGAAGCATAGGATGAGGTCTGGATGTAGCGGGAAGAATTGGATGATGTCTGGATGTAGCGGGAAGGATTGGATGAGGTCTAGATGTAGCAGGAAGGAAAGGATGAGGTCTGGATGTGGCGGGAAGGAAAGGATGAGGTCTGGATGTATCGGGAAGGATAGGATGAGGTCCTAGATGTAGCGGGAAGGGTTGGATGAGGTCTGGATGTAGCGGGAAGGATTGGATGAGATCTAGATTTAGCAGGAAGGAAAGGATGAGGTCTGGATGTAGCGGGAAGGAAAGGATGAGGTCTGGATGTAGCGGGAAGTAGGAAAGGAAGAGGTCTGGATGTAGCGGGAAGGAAAGGATGAGGTCTAGATGTATCGGGAAGGAAAGGATGAGGTCTGGATGTAGAGGGAAGGATTGGATGAGGTCTGGATGTAGTGGGAAGGATAGGATGAGGTCTGGATGTAGCGGGAAGGATAGGATGAGGTCTAGATGTAGCGGGAAGGATGAGGTCTGGATGTAGCAGGAAGGATAGGATGAGGTCTGGATGTAGTGGGAAGGAAAGTAGGAAAGGATGAGGTCTGGATGTAGCGGGAAGGATAGGATGAGGTCTGGATGTAGCGGGATGAAAAGGATGAGGTCTGGATGTAGCGGGAAGGAAAGGATGAGGTCAGGATGTAGCGGGAAGGAAAGTAGGAAAGGATGAGGTCTGGATGTACCAGGAAGGATAGGATGATGTCTGGATGTAGCGGGATGAAAAGGATGAGGTCTGGATGTAGCGGGAAGAATAGGATGAGGTCTAGATGTATCGGGAAGGAAAGGATGAGGTCTGGATGTAGCGGGATGAAAAGGATGAGGTCTGGATGTAGCGGGAAGGAAAGGATGAGGTCTGGATGTATCGGGAAGGAAAGGATGAGGTCTGGATGTAGCGGGATGAAAAGGATGAGGTCTGGATGTAGCGGGAAGGAAAGGATGAGGTCAGGATGTAGGGGGAAGGAAAGTAGGAAAGGATGATGTTTGGATGTAGCGGGAAGGATAGGATGACGTATAGATGTAGCAGGAAGGAAAGGATGAGGTCTAGATGTATCGGAAGAGGAAAGGATGAGGTCTGGATGTAGCGGGATGAAAAGGATGAGGTCTGGATGTAGCGGGAAGGAAAGGATGAGGTCAGGATGTAGCGGGAAGGAAAGTAGGAAAGGATGATGTTTGGATGTAGCGGGAAGGATAGGATGAGGTATAGATGTAGCAGGAAGGATAGGATGAGATCTGGATGTAGCGGGAAGGATAGGATGAGGTCTGGATGTAGCGGGAAGGATAGGATGAGGTCAGGATGTAGCGGGAAGGAAAGTAGGAAATGATGATGTTTGGATGTAGCGGGAAGGATAGGATGAGGTATAGATGGAGCAGGAAGGATAGGATGAGATCTGGATGTAGCGGGAAGGATAGGATGAGGTCTGGATGTAGCGGGAAGGATAGGATGAGGTCTGGATGTAGCGGGAAGGATAGGATGAGGTCTAGATGTAGCGGGAAGGATTGGATGATGTCTGGATGTAGCGGGAAGCATAGGATGAGGTCTAGATGTAGCGGGAAGGATTGGATGATGTCTGGATGTAGCGGGATGAAAATGATGAGGTCTGGATGTAGCAGGAAGGAAAGTAGGAAAGGTGAGGTCTGCGCTAGCTAAGGGAAAGGAAGCTGGTCAAAGGAGAACATATTACCCTGATGAAAGCAGCTTAATAGTATCCAGCTGTTCAACCTGTGTGTGTGTGTCTGTCAGTCTGTGACGTCATCAGTCAGGGACAGAAACACCAACATGCCCTGGCCCCTGACCCATCTAATCAAGTAAGAACAGCTCAGCACTAACACTTCATTGAGCCTGGTTTATGTGTAATCCAAACCTTTTTTCTTGACCAAACAAGATTTATACAGTGTAATACAATTAATTACCATTTGGGTTTAATTCAGATTGTTATCAGGGCTCAGTCTGATATCGTTCTGCTCAGGTCTTTTCATCCATTCTAGTATTGAAGTGAATAACAAGATTGCTTTCAATTTGGGCCAACTGTTCATTAGAGAATTCAGGTGGTCATTCATCTCAATTTGTAGTGAGCAAAGCAAACCTACTTCTAGTTCTGAGGTCCACATCATGGTCTTCTAAGTAATGTTGTAGCAGCCAAAATGGACACACCCTGACCACACCCAACTTCTGTTGGTTCCTGTCTGGATCCAGCCAATCAAAGTCAACTAAACTATGCTAGATTAGGACATTACCTTCCAAACTCAACAGTATGTATAATGTGTGCGCTTCTGCAAAAACACAGCTAGCTAAAACAACATTTTATTTTACCCACAGCGGCTGCCCTAGTTACGGCTAGTGACATTGAGACTTTTCACCCCGTGGTGTGCGGGGAGTTAAGGCCGGGGCGATCGTGCACAGTTCAGCCATGTCAGGTGTGATTGGGCTGGATTGACGGCGGCTGGGCTGGCTGTGTTTTTAGCTCTGCTCTCACCTGGGTCACAGAGGAGAGACGAGCCCTGTAGAGGGAGGCACAGTGAGGAAAGCCTCTAATCTCCCTCCATAAACAGCCAGACCCCTCACTCAACTCCCCAGGAGAGGAAACATCATCTCTCCACAGATCTGTTTCTTTTAGCTCTCCACGTCATATCACACAGCACAGGGCCTAGCTGGCTGGACTGTTGCCAGGTCTCCTATCACACAGCACAGGGCCTAGCTGGCTGGACTGTTGCCAGGTCTCCTATCACACAGCACTGGGCCTAGCTGGCTGGACTGTTGCCAGGTCTCCTATCACACAGCACAGGGCCTAGCTGGCTGGACTGTTGCCAGGTCTCCCATCACACAGCACAGGGCCTAGTTGGCTGGACTGTTGCCAGGTCTCCTATCACACAGCACAGGGCCTAGCTGGCTGGACTGTTGCCAGATATCCTATCACACAGCACTGGGCCTAGCTGGCTGGACTGTTGCCAGGTCTCCTATCACACAGCACAGGGCCTAGCTGGCTGGTTTGTTGCCAGGTCTCCTATCACACAGCACAGGGCCTAGCTGGCTGGACTGTTGTCAGGTCTCCTATCACACAGCACTGGGCCTAGCTGGCTGGACTGTTGCCAGGTCTCCTATCACACAGCACAGGGCCTAGTTGGCTGGACTGTTGCCAGGTCTCCTATCACACAGCACAGGGCCTAGCTGGCTGGACTGTTGCCAGGTCTCCTATCACACAGCACAGGGCCTAGTTGGCTGGACTGTTGCCAGGTCTCCTATCACACAGCACAGGGCCTAGCTGGCTGGACTGTTGCCAGGTCTCCTATCACACAGCACTGGGCCTAGCTGGCTGGACTTTTGCCAGGTCTCCTATCACACAACACTGGGCCTAGCTGGCTGGTCTGTTGCCAGGTCATCTCTCTCCTTCCTTCTCTCGCTCATTGTGACTGCCTCGTTAGATAAAGAACATCTGAAACCCCTTCACAAACAACACTCCAGCATGCAGAGGACTTCAACATGGTCCCACTGTCAAATGACCAAACCGTCATAGATGGTTGTAATTAGCAGTAACTTTTTGCTTTTGTTACTGTAAAATGAGAATAAAACGTGCCTGTCTCTTCGAATTTTTTTAACACCAAAATAATTGCAATGTGGGGAAACAAATAATTAATTAATATGAATAATTCCTACTGTGATGTGTTTAAGAATGGTGCACACAAATAGTTGACCTGAATGGCGTGTGAATGGAAAAAGTTCCCGGAATAGTTACTCAAAAGGCTTTTCAGGGGATTTGGAGGGTGTGGGTGTGTATAGTATAATCTTTAGATAAAAGGTAAGGGGTAAGCGCTACACTATAGAAAGTTTTGTGTTTATCCAAAGCATTCTTGTCTGAGTGTATGATGGTAGTGGGCTGGTTAGTTTACGTTAGACTAAGTTACTGTCAGGTCTAGGAGCGGGAGAGGTCTGCTCTGAGGGCGAAGAGCCAGTCAGCCAGTCAGCCCCATCACTGCTCTGAGGGCGAAGAGCCAGTCAGCCCCATCACTGCTCTGAGGGGGAAGAGCCAGTCAGCCCCATCACTGCTCTGAGGGCGAAGAGCCAGTCAGCCCCATCACTGCTCTGAGGGCGAAGAGCCAGTCTGCCCCATCACTGCTCTGAGGGGGAAGAGCCAGTCAGCCCCATCACTGCTCTGAGGGGGAAGAGCCAGTCTGCCCCATCACTGCTCTGAGGGCGAAGAGCCAGTCTGCCACATCACTGCTCTGAGGGGGAAGAGTCAGTCTGCCCCATCACTGCTCTGAGGGCGAAGAGCCAGTCTGCCCCATCACCGCTCTGAGGGCGAAGAGCCAGTCTGCCCCATCACCGCTCTGAGGGCGAAGAGCCAGTCTGCCCCATCACCGCTCTGAGGGCGAAGAGCCAGTCTGCCCCATCACTGCTCTGAGGGCGAAGAGCCAGTCTGCCCCATCACCGCTCTGAGGGGGAAGAGCCAGTCTGCCCCATCACCGCTCTGAGGGCGAAGAGCCAGTCTGCCCCATCACCGCTCTGAGGGGGAAGAGCCAGTCTGCCCCATCACCGCTCTGAGGGCGAAGAGCCAGTCTGCCCCATCACCGCTCTGAGGGGGAAGAGCCAGTCTGCCCCATCACCGCTCTGAGGGGGAAGAGCCAGTCTGCCCCATCACCGCTCTGAGGGGGAAGAGCCAGTCTGCCCCATCACCGCTCTGAGGGGGAAGAGCCAGTCTGCCCCATCACTGCTCTGAGGGCGAAGAGCCAGTCAGCCCCATCACCGCTCTGAGGGGGAAGAGCCAGTCTGCCCCATCACCGCTCTGAGGGGGAAGAGCCAGTCTGCCCCATCACCACTCTGAGGGCGAAGAGCCAGTCTGCCCCATCACCGCTCTGAGGGGGAAGAGCCAGTCTGCCCCATCACCGCTCTGAGGGGGAAGAGCCAGTCTGCCCCATCACTGCTCTGAGGGCGAAGAGCCAGTCTGCCCCATCACTGCTCTGAGAGCGAAGAGCCAGTCTGCCCCATCACCGCTCTGAGGGGGAAGAGCCAGTCTGCCCCATCACTGCTCTGAGGGCGAAGAGCCAGTCTGCCCCATCACTGCTCTGAGAGCGAAGAGCCAGTCTGCCCCATCACCGCTCTGAGGGGGAAGAGCCAGTCTGCCCCATCACTGCTCTGAGGGCGAAGAGCCAGTCTGCCCCATCACCGCTCTGAGGGGGAAGAGCCAGTCTGCCCCATCACCGCTCTGAGGGGGAAGAGCCAGTCTGCCCCATCACCGCTCTGAGGGGGAAGAGCCAGTCTGCCCCATCACCGCTCTGAGGGGGAAGAGCCAGTCTGCCCCATCACTGCTCTGAGGGCGAAGAGCCAGTCTGCCCCATCACTGCTCTGAGGGCGAAGAGCCAGTCTGCCCCATCACCGCTCTGAGGGGGAAGAGCCAGTCTGCCCCATCACCGCTCTGAGGGGGAAAAGCCAGTCTGCCCCATCACTGCTCTGAGGGCGAAGAGCCAGTCTGCCCCATCACTGCTCTGAGAGCGAAGAGCCAGTCTGCCCCATCACCGCTCTGAGGGGGAAGAGCCAGTCTGCCCCATCACTGCTCTGAGGGCGAAGAGCCAGTCTGCCCCATCACTGCTCTGAGAGCGAAGAGCCAGTCTGCCCCATCACCGCTCTGAGGGGGAAGAGCCAGTCAGCCCCATCACTGCTCTGAGGGCGAAGAGCCAGTCTGCCCCATCACTGCTCTGAGGGGGAAGAGCCAGTCTGCCCCATCACTGCTCTGAGGGGGAAGAGCCAGTCAGCCCCATCACTGCTCTGAGGGCGAAGAGCCAGTCTGCCCCATCACTGCTCTGAGGGCGAAGAGCCAGTCTGCCCCATCACTGCTCTGAGGGGGAAGAGCCAGTCTGCCCCATCACCGCTCTGAGGGGGAAGAGCCAGTCTGCCCCATCACTGCTCTGAGGGGGAAGAGCCAGTCTGCCCCATCACTGCTCTGAGAGCGAAGAGCCAGTCAGCCCCATCACTGCTCTGAGGGGGAAGAGCCAGTCTGCCCCATCACTGCTCTGAGGGGGAAGAGCCAGTCTGTCCCATCACCGCTCTGAGGGGGAAGAGCCAGTCTGCCCCATCACCGCTCTGAGGGGGAAGAGCCAGTCTGCCCCATCACTGCTCTGAGGGGGAAGAGCCAGTCAGCCCCATCACCGCTCTGAGGGGGAAGAGCCAGTCTGCCCCATCACTGCTCTGAGGGGGAAGAGCCAGTCTGCCCCATCACTGCTCTGAGGGGGAAGAGCCAGTCAGCCCCATCACCGCTCTGAGGGCGAAGAGCCAGTCTGTCCCATCACTGCTCTGAGGGCGAAGAGCCAGTCAGCCAGTCAGCCCCATCACTGCTCTGAGGGGGAAGAGCCAGTCAGCCCCATCACTGCTCTGAGGGGGAAGAGCCAGTCAGCCCCATCACTGCTCTGAGGGGGAAGAGCCAGTCAGCCCCATCACTGCTCTGAGAGCGAAGAGCCAGTCAGCCCCGTCACTGCTCTGAGGGCGAAGAGCCAGTCAGCCCCATCACTGCTCTGAGGGGGAAGAGCCAGTCTGCCCCATCACTGCTCTGAGGGGTAAGAGCCAGTCTGCCCCATCACTGCTCTGAGGGGGAAGAGCCAGTCAGCCCCATCACTGCTTTGAGGGCGAAGAGCCAGTCTGCCCCATCACTGCTTTGAGGGCGAAGAGCCAGTCTGCCCCATCACCGCTCTGAGGGCGAAGAGCCAGTCTGCCCCATCACCGCTCTGAGAGCGAAGAGCCAGTCAGCCCCATCACTGCTCTGAGGGCGAAGAGCCAGTCTGTCCCATCACTGCTCTGAGGGCGAAGAGCCAGTCTGCCCCATCACTGCTCTGAGGGGGAAGAGCCAGTCAGCCCCATCACTGCTCTGAGAGTGAAGAGCCAGTCTGCCCCATCACTGCTCTGAGAGTGAAGAGCCAGTCTGCCCCATCACCGCTCTGAGGGCGAAGAGCCAGTCTGCCCCATCACTGCTCTGAGGGCGAAGAGCCAGTCAGCCAGTCAGCCCCATCAATGTGTTATAATTAGCCTGCTATGCGGGATGAAGTTTCCCCTGGTACAGATCTAGGATCAGCTTCCACAATCCTAACCTTTAACCATTAGTGGGGAAACATGAAAAACTGACCCGAGGTCAGCATCTAGGGGCAACTTCACTCTACTCCGTAACCTAAATACTGCTCCCCAAACAGAAAGGACAACCATTTATCAGCAGATCCTTCAAAGATAGCCCACCTTATCTAAACCTGGGCTCCCACGAAGGATAAGAGAGGGGGTTAGGGGAGGGTAAGAGAGGGGGTTAGGGCAGGCAGCATGCGTCATGGCATGTATATTGGCTATAAAGGAACTACTGCAGCAGTCATTAGCATTATTATAGGAATAGTGGTGAAGTCTCTAATCTGGAGAGGGAAGATAACATTGCTGCTCACCCAGAGCTCTAAAAGCCGTTTCCTCCGACTCTAGTGTCAACAAAATGCTGCTTCTGCCTCATTTTAGATTACCTTTTCATTCTAACTCTTTCAGCCCCCGCTCTAAGTCGGAGTGGGGGAGGGCTATATCTCACAGGTTGAACCAGACCACAGACAAAGTGTTGTAGAGAATGTGCTCCTCGAAATCACAGATAGAGCCATCAACAGCATCGTATAATCACAGATAGAGCCATCAACAGCATCGTATAATCACAGATAGAGCCATCAACAGCATCGTATAATCACAGATAGAGCCATCAACAGCATCGTATAATCCAACAATAAAAACCAAAAACATTGCTACATGCCACACAGACATACCATTGGGCCAGTGCAGCCATTCATTTCTTACTTAGACACATCTACAGCAATATAGGGCTTCCGATATTTACAGTAAGCATTGCAAGACTGATCAATTATTTGAGAAGTTAGGGAAGTTCGTAAGCATCAGATGAAGTTCCTCAAGTCTCCCCCCCACGGGGGGACCAGGATGAATATGTATGAACTTTCCAATTTGTAAGTCGCTCTGGATAAGAGCGTCTGCTAAATGACTTAAATGTAAATGTAAATGTAGAATCTACCAGTGGGTTACTCTGTGGACTTACAGCAACATTATAGATGAAGAATTTCATTTTGTCTTCCAAAAGTCATGATTTGACAACAGGGAGTCAGCAAATTAAGCTTTGCTGACTCCCTGAAATAGCATAATGCTGTATGTAAGAACAGTGGCTAATTCAGACCTTTGTCAATCAGTACAGGAGTGGTAGACTATGGAGCTGTCTGACTGTACAATCGCGAACACTGCCATCGTCGAGCTGAAATGACGGATGTTTTGAGAGGACTGCTAATGTTTGCATTAGTACAGAAGACACCATGAAAGTTCGTCATGACCCCGACATTGAGACAGAGGACCTCATCTTAAGCAGGACATCGGGGCACTTAACAAATACCAAAGAGGAGCCTCTACTCAGTCTACAGATCTGCTGCAGTGTGGCTAGGGCTGCTGTGTGTTCTCCTACTGGCCGGGGTCATAGGACTGGTTCTCTACCACAACAAAGTTAAAAGGTGATTTTGAGCAGGAGACTCTGCTTCAGAGAGATGAACTTCAGAAGAGGTTTGATGATCTGGTGCAACGGTTACACCAGGGATGGATTGATGATCTGGTGCAACGGTTACACCAGGGGTGGATGGATGATCTTCACCTCAAGACTAGATTAAACCTCTAAAATGTACTAGCTCTCCACTGAGAAGAAAACCTGGGATGTGAGCAGACAGGACTGTCGTACGAGAGAAACAGCAGAGAGGAACCGGATTTGATCTATGGATTGAACAAGCATGACTGGATTGGTCTGACTGACAGAGAGAACCTGGAAATGGATAGACAGCAGACCACTATCTACAACATACTGGGCAGGTACGGACAGCAGACCACTAACTACAGCATACTGGGCAGATACAGACAGCAGACCACTAACTACAGCATACTGGGCGGGTATGGACAGCAGACCACTATCTACAGCATACTGGGCAGGTACAAACAGCAGACCACTAACTATCTACAGCATACTGGGCAGGTACGGACAGCAAACCACTATCTACAGCACACTGGGCAGGTATGGACAGCAGACCACTAACTATCTACAGCATACTGGGCAGGTACGGACAGCAGACCACTATCTACAGCATACTGGGCAGGTACAGACAGCAGACCACTATCTACAGCATACTGGGCAGGTACAGACAGCAGACCACTAACTACAGCATACTGGGCAGGTATGGACAGCAGACCACTATCTACAGCACACTGGGCAGGTATGGACAGCAGACCACTATCTACAGCATACTGGGCAGGTATGGACAGCAGACCACTAACTACAGCATACTGGGCAGGTACGGACAGCAGACCACTAACTACAGCATACTGGGCAGGTACGGACAGCAGACCACTAACTAACTACAGCATACTGGGCAGGTACGGACAGCAGACCACTAACTACAGCACACTGGGCAGGTATGAACAGCAGACCACTATCTACAGCATACTGGGCAGGTATGGACAGCAGACCACTATCTACAGCATACTGGGCAGGTATGGACAGCAGACCACTAGCTACAGCATACTGGGCAGGTACGGACAGCAGACCACTATCTACAGCACACTGGGCAGGTATGGACAGCAGACCACTATCTACAGCATACTGGGCAGGTATGGACAGCAGACCACTAGCTACAGCATACTGGGCAGGTATGGACAGCAGACCAATAACTACAGCATACTGGGCAGGTACGGACAGCAGACCACTAACTACAGCATACTGGGCAGGTACGGACAGCAGACCACTAACTACAGCATACTGGGCAGGTACGGACAGCAGACCACTAACTAACTACAGCATACTGGGCAGGTACGGACAGCAGACCACTAACTACAGCACACTGGGCAGGTATGAACAGCAGACCACTATCTACAGCATACTGGGCAGGTATGGACAGCAGACCACTATCTACAGCATACTGGGCAGGTATGGACAGCAGACCACTAGCTACAGCACACTGGGCAGGTATGGACAGCAGACCACTATCTACAGCATACTGGGCAGGTATGGACAGCAGACCACTAACTATGTACAGCATACTGGGCAGGTATGGACAGCAGACCACTATCTACAGCATACTGGGCAGGTACAGACAGCAGACCACTATCTACAGCATACTGGGCAGGTACAGACAGCAGACCACTAACTACAGCATACTGGGCAGGTATGGACAGCAGACCACTATCTACAGCATACTGGGCAGGTATGGACAGCAGACCACTATCTACAGCATACTGGGCAGGTATGGACAGCAGACCACTAGCTACAGCATACTGGGCAGGTATGGACAGCAGACCACTAACTACAGCATACTGGGCAGGTACGGACAGCAGACCACTAACTACAGCATACTGGGCAGGTACGGACAGCAGACCACTAACTACAGCATACTGGGCAGGTACGGACAGCAGACCACTAACTACAGCATACTGGGCAGGTACGGACAGCAGACCACTAACTAACTACAGCATACTGGGCAGGTACGGACAGCAGACCACTAACTAACTACAGCATACTGGGCAGGTACGGACAGCAGACCACTAACTACAGCACACTGGGCAGGTATGAACAGCAGACCACTATCTACAGCATACTGGGCAGGTATGGAAAGCAGACCACTATCTACAGCATACTGGGCAGGTATGGACAGCAGACCACTAGCTACAGCATACTGGGCAGGTATGGACAGCAGACCACTATCTACAGCATACTGGGCAGGTATGGACAGCAGACCACTATCTACAGCACACTGGGCAGGTATGGACAGCAGACCACTATTTACAGCATACTGGGCAGGTATGGACAGCAGACCACTAACTATGTACAGCATACTGGGCAGGTATGGACAGCAGACCACTATCTACAGCATACTGGGCAGGTACGGACAGCAGACCACTATCTACAGCATACTGGGCAGGTACAGACAGCAGACCACTAACTACAGCATACTGGGCAGGTATGGACAGCAGACCACTAACTACAGCATACTGGGCAGGTACGGACAGCAGACCACTAACTACAGCATACTGGGCAGGTACGGACAGCAGACCACTAACTACAGCATACTGGGCAGGTACGGACAGCAGACCACTAACTACAGCACACTGGGCAGGTATGAACAGCAGACCACTATCTACAGCATACTGGGCAGGTATGGACAGCAGACCACTATCTACAGCATACTGGGCAGGTATGGACAGCAGACCACTAGCTACAGCATACTGGGCAGGTATGGACAGCAGACCACTAACTACAGCATACTGGGCAGGTACGGACAGCAGACCACTAACTACAGCATACTGGGCAGGTACGGACAGCAGACCACTAACTACAGCATACTGGGCAGGTACGGACAGCAGACCACTAACTAACTACAGCATACTGGGCAGGTACGGACAGCAGACCACTAACTACAGCATACTGGGCAGGTACGGACAGCAGACCACTAACTACAGCACACTGGGCAGGTATGAACAGCAGACCACTATCTACAGCATACTGGGCAGGTATGGACAGCAGACCACTATCTACAGCATACTGGGCAGGTATGGACAGCAGACCACTAGCTACAGCATACTGGGCAGGTATGGACAGCAGACCACTATCTACAGCATACTGGGCAGGTATGGACAGCAGACCACTATCTACAGCATACTGGGCAGGTATGGACAGCAGACCACTATCTACAGCACACTGGGCAGGTATGGACAGCAGACCACTATCTACAGCATACTGGGCAGGTATGGACAGCAGACCACTAACTATGTACAGCATACTGGGCAGGTATGGACAGCAGACCACTATCTACAGCATACTGGGCAGGTATGGACAGCAGACCACTATCTACAGCACACTGGGCAGGTATGGACAGCAGACCACTATCTACAGCATACTGGGCAGGTATGGACAGCAGACCACTATCTACAGCACACTGGGCAGGTATGGACAGCAGACCACTATCTACAGCATACTGGGCAGGTATGGACAGCAGACCACTAACTATGTACAGCATACTGGGCAGGTATGGACAGCAGACCACTATCTACAGCATACTGGGCAGGTATGGACAGCAGACCACTATCTACAGCACACTGGGCAGGTATGGACAGCAGACCACTATCTACAGCATGCTGGGCAGGTATGGACAGCAGACCACTATCTACAGCATGCTGGGCAGGTATGGACAGCAGACCACTATCTACAGCATACTGGGCAGGTATGGACAGCAGACCACTATCTACAGCATACTGGGCAGGTATGGACAGCAGACCACTATCTACAGCATACTGGGCAGGTATGGACAGCAGACCACTATCTACAGCACACTGGGCAGGTATGGACAGCAGACCACTATCTACAGCATACTGGGCAGGTACGGACAGCAGACCACTAACTACAGCATACTAGGCAGGTATGGACAGCAGACCACTATCTACAGCATACTGGGCGGGTATGGACAGCAGACCACTATCTACAGCACACTGGGCAGGTATGGACAGCAGACCACTATCTACAGCACACTGGGCAGGTATGGACAGCAGACCACTATCTACAGCATACTGGGCAGGTATGGACAGCAGACCACTATCTACAGCACACTGGGCAGGTATGGGCAGCAGACCACTATCTACAGCATACTGTAAAGTGGATCGGCGATGGCTTGAAGGCCAGTGACGCCAACCGCCGAACGCCGCCCGAACAAGGAGAGGGACCGACTTCGGCGGAAGTCGTGACGGCTTCTTAACCAGCTCATATTTTTGTTTTTAGATGTGAAGTCCATATCAATCCAAATGCCTAGGTATTTATATGCGGGAACACGTTCAATTGGAGAACCATCTAATGAGTTAACATGTAGTTCATCTGAAACATTCTTACAAGAGTTTAAATACAACATGTATTTAATTTAGCCCGTATTAAGCACAAGTTGAATCAGCAGCCGGGGCAATAGCATACATAACAGTATCTTCTGCATATAGGTGACGTTTACATTTAACAGAGTGACCAATGGTGTTTATATAAATAGTGAAGAGAACAGATCCCAAAATCGACTGCTGTGATACACCTTTATGCACTTCAAGAAATTCAGACTTAACCTCTTCAATCACGCTGGTCTGAGTTCTGTCACTAAGATAATCATGAAACCGTGAACAGGCGTCAGAGCTCAGGCCTATCGAGGACAACTTAGTCAATAAAATAGCGTGATCAACAGTATCAAGAGTTTTGACTGGTCCACAAACAAAGCAGCACATTTCCTTTTAGTGTGTAAAGCATTGACAAGATCATTAACTACTAAAGTGGTAGCTGTATTAGTGCTATGCCCAGGACTAAACCCTGATTGGTTGACATTCTAAATACATTTCTCAGATAAAAAAAGAGCAAAGTTGTACATTTACCAAGGATTCTAGAATCTTAGCTGGACAAAGAAGCCTTGAAATGGGGCGATAATTAAGATCTCTACTATCCCTGTCCTTATGGAGTGGCAGAACAAGAGCTGAATTCCATACTTTTGGAATATTTCCTGATAACAATGATAAATAACTAATGTGGGTTATTGAGCCAACAATGATGGGCGCTGCACACTTAAGCAGACCAGGATCCAATTGGTCGACCCCCTGTGGATTTCTTGTTGTTTATTGCTAGCAAAGCATCCAGGATGAATTTTTCTGTAAATATCCTGTAAATATAAAAGAAAAGCTTTGACTATCATTTCTCTGATCATTCAGAAAGTTTCCCCCTATCAGCATCCAGCCCAGTATCATTGTGAATAGGCTGAGAAGTTATTCCAGAGCCCGCTGAAATAAATTGGTGATTAAATGCATTAATAACAGATTTTTTCCCCATAATGAGGTCAGTGTCTGAATGAATTTGTTGTGGCAGAAAGGATGCAGAAACCTTCAGGGATTTGACAGTTTTCCAGAATTTAGCCGGTTTCCATTACAACCTGAAAGAGCGGTTACATAATAATCAGATTTAGCCTTTCTGATTTGTCTTACACAATGACTCCTCAGTTGTTTAACAGCTTGCCAGTCCGGGTCTAAGCCTGTGTTCCTGGCCTTGACACAAGCATCATCTCTTATATGAATTACTTCTGATCATTCTGGAGTGTACCAGGCATTCCATCTACATTTAACCCTTAATTATCCACAATAGTATTAAATAGATCACCAAAGAGGCTAAATGCTAAATCAGGTTCAGGGATAGAGAAAATACAATCAAGGTCACATCTGTTTCCCCCTCGGGTTAATGGGTAAGGGTTAGGGGTGAATGGTATGGTCCCTGGAATGGAACTAACTGATCCAGAAAATAAGTGACAGTGATCACCAGAGTTCAAACTGTGACTCATAGCCCACTTTACACAGAACTGGACCAGAAGGATAGGGAGGCCATGGGACTGGACAAGAAGGATAGGGGGGCCAGGGAACTGGACAAGAAGGATAGGGAGGCCATGGGACTGAACCAGCAGGATAGGGAGGCCAGGGGACTGGACAAGAAGGATAGGGGGCCAGGGAACTGAACCAGCAGGATAGGGAGGCCAGGGAACTGAACCAGCAGGATAGGGAGGCCAGGGGACTGAACCAGCAGGATAGGGAGGCCAGGGGACTGAACCAGCAGGATAGGGAGGCCAGGGGACTGAACCAGCAGGATAGGGAGGCCAGGGAACTGGACCAGCAGGATAGGGAGGTGAGAGACCTGGACCAGCAGGATAGGGAGGTGAAGGGACTGGACCAGAAGGATAGGGAGGCCATGGGACTGGACCAGAAGGATAGGGAGGCCATGGGACTGGACAAGAAGGATAGGGAGGCCATGGGAACTGAACCAGCAGGATAGGGAGGCCAGGGAACTGAACCAGCAGGATAGGGAGGCCAGGGAACTGGACCAGCAGGATAGGGAGGCCAAGGGACTGGACAAGAAGGATAGGGAGGCCATGGGACTGGACCAGCAGGATAGGGAGGAGAGAGACCTGTACCAGCAGGATAGGGAGGAAAGAGACCTGGACCAGCAGTGTAGGGAGCCGAGAGACCTGGACCGGCAGGATAGGGAGGCCAGGGAACTGGACCGGCAGGATAGGGAGGTGAGAGACCTGGACCAGCAGGATAGGGAAACCAGTGAACTGAACCAGCAGAATAGGGAGGTGAGAAAACAGGACCAGCAGGATAGGGAGGTGAGAAATCAGGACCAGCAGGATAGGGAAACCAGTGAACTGGACCAGCAGGATAGTGAGGCCAGTGAACTGAACCAGCAGGATATGGAGGTGAGAGAACTGGAATAGCAGGATAGGGAGGCCAGTGACCTGGACCAGCAGGATAGGGAGGCGAGAAAACAGGACCAGCAGGATAAGCAGGCCAGTGAACTGGACCAGCAGGCTAGGGAGGCCAGTGAACTGGGCCAGCAGGATAGGGAGGCCAATGAACAGGACCAGCAGGATAGGGAGGCTCGTGAACTGAATCAGCAGGATAGGGAGGCCAGTGAACTGAATCAGCAGGATAGGGAGGCCAGGGAACTCAATATGACCCTGTTCTTGTGCCGGGATATTGGCTCTCCCAAACCATCACACACCCCTGCTACATGGAGAGCTGTCTGCAACCCCAAACGGCCCCAGGGCGTGCAGCTGAGCCCTGAGATATGGGATGCTCCTTGACAGATGCACCCTGGCCACTGGCCCCAGTAGCATCCTGGGGGAAAGATTTAGCCTGGCACCAGTAGCATCCTGGGGGAAATATTTAGCCTGGCACCAAGAGCATCCTGGGGGAAATATTTAGCCTGGCACCAGTAGCATCCTGGGGGAAATATTTAGCCTGGCACCAAGAGCATCCTGGGGGAAATATTTAGCCTGGAACCAAGAGCATCCTGGGGGAAATATTTAGCCTGGCCCCAGTAGCATGCTGGGGGAAATATTTTGCCTGGCACCAAGAGCATGCTGGGGGAAATATTTTGCCTGGCACCAGTGGCATGCTGGGGGAAATATTTTGCCGGGCACCAAGAGCATCCTGGGGGAAATATTTAGCCTGGCACCAAGAGCATCCTGGGGGAAATATTTAGCCTGGCCCCAGTAGCATGCTGGGGGAAATATTTTGCCTGGCCCCAGTAGCATGCTGGGGGAAATATTTTGCCTGGCACCAAGAGCATGCTGGGGGAAATATTTTGCCTGGCACCAGTGGCATGCTGGGGGAAATATTTTGCCTGGCACCAGTGGCATGCTGGGGGAAATATTTAGCCTGTGTGAAGGGAGACTAATAGAGTGCAATTCTATCCTGTCATGCCAAGGCTGCAGTGGTAAGACAAATATAAGTATTTAACACAAAGACACAGACAACATACACTAACATGGGTCTTTAACCAACAGACAACATACACTAACATGGCCAGTGGATTCTTAGTAACAGATGGAGTCATTCCACGTCAAATCAACAAGCCATAGCATCCCACTATTGCATGTTTTTTTTTTGTGATCAAGTGTATATTTTCATCTCATGGTGATGGTATAGTGTCAAAATCTCTGTGTTCATTTGACATGGAATGACACAAAATCGATTAATCAATAAATACCATTTTCATAGTCTCATCTACAGCAGCACATTACAGCATACACCCTGACACCCAGTTGTTCAGAATACAAATGACAGATAAAATATCACTACTTGACATTTAAAATGGGGTGACATTAACTTAGTCTGATTCAAATCAAATCAAATGTTATTTGTCACATGCGACAAATACAGTGAAATGCTTACTTACAAGCCCTTAACCAACAATGCAGTTCAAGAAATACAGTGAAGAAAATATTTATCAAATCAAATGTTATTGGTCACATACACATGTTAATGCGAGTGTAGCAAAGTGCTTGTGCTTCTAGTTCCAACAGTGCAGTAATATCTAACAATTCCACAACTACTACCTAATACACACAAATCTAAAGGGATGGAATAAGAATATGTACATACACTGCTCAAAAAAATAAAGGGAACACTTAAACAACACAATGTAACTCCAAATCAATCACACTTCTGTGAAATCAAACTGTCCACTTAGGAAGCAACACTGATTGACAATAAATTTCACATGCTGTTGTGCAAATGGAATAGACAAAAGGTGGAAATTATAGGCAATTAGCAAGACACCCCCAATAAAGGAGTGATTCTGCAGGTGTTGACCACAGACCACTTCTCAGTTCCTATGCTTCCTGGCTGATGTTTTGGTCACTTTTGAATGCTGGCGGTGCTCTCACTCTAGTGATAGCATGAGACGGAGTCTACAACCCACACAAGTGGCTCAGGTAGTGCAGCTCATCCAGGACGGCACATCAATGCGAGCTGTGGCAAGAAGGTTTGCTGTGTCTGTCAGCGTAGTGTCCAGAGCATGGAGGCACTACCAGGAGACAGGCCAGTACATGAGGAGACGTGGAGGAGTCCGTAGGAGGGCAACAACCCAGCAGCAGGACCGCTACCTCCGCCTTTGTGCAAGGAGGTGCACTGCCAGAGCCCTGCAAAATGACCTCCAGCAGGCCACAAATGTGCATGTGTCAGCATATGGTCTCACAAGGGGTCTGAGGATCTCATCTCGGTACCTAATGGCAGTCAGGCTACCTCTGGCGAGCACATGGAGGGCTGTGCGGCCCCACAAAGAAATGCCACCCCACACCATGACTGACCCACCGCCAAACCGGTCATGCTGGAAGATGTTGCAGGCAGCAGAAGTGATCCATTTATTAAAGTGGCCAATGATTTGAGTTTGTATGTAGGCAGTAGCCTCTCTGTGTTAGTGATGGCAGTTTAATAGTCTGATGGTCTTGAGATTGAAAAATAGCTTCTATCTCTCGGTCCCAGCTTTGATGCACCTGTACTGACCTCGCCTTCTGGATTGTAGCAGGGTGAACAGGCAGTGGCCCGGGTGGTTGTTGTTCTTGATGATCTTCTTGGCCTTCCTGTGACATCGGGTGCTGTAGGTGTCCTGGAGGGCAGGTAGTTTGCCACCGGTGATGCGTTGTGCAGACCTCACTACCCTCTGGAGAGCCTTGTGGTTGAAGGTGGTGCAGTTTCCGTACTAGGCGGTGATACAGCCCGACAGGATGCTCTCAATTGTGCATTTGTAAATATTTGTGAGGGTTTCAGGTGACAAGCCAAATTTCTTCAGCCTCCTGAGGCTGACTTACAAAATAAACGGAAGTTTAAAAAAAATTGAATAAAAAGTAACAATTAAATAACAATAACGAGGCTATTTACAGAGGGTATTGGCACCAAGTCAATCTGCGGGAGTACAGGTTAGTTGAGGTAATTTGTACATGTAGGTATGGGTAAAGTGACTATGCGTAGCCAATCAACAGTGAGTAGCAGCAGTGTACTTTCAAAGGGAAGAGAGGTGTCAATGTAAATAGTCCGAGTGGCCATTTGGCTTGGGGGTAGAAGCTGTTAAGGAGTCTTCAGGACCTAGACTCGGCCCTCCGGGTTTGTACATCTAGTCAGCAAGCGACAACTACTGTAATGTTATCTTCCTCTAACCTTCCACCAACTTGTAATTAAAATGAATGGAAAACTCCACAGAGGTGTCATTCATCACTTGTTTTGTTCCAGACAGGGTCAGGCTCAGAACCTAATCACACACATTCACCGAGACACAAAGAGAACCGCTGTCTACAACACACAGGAAACATGTTCAAGACAGGCATAAAATGAACACTTCTATTCACACAGACATTTGAGAGAGTGTTTCCAAAACATCTGGACATAGAGTTCAGAAGAACTGGACACCTAAACACGCAATTGAACTACATAGTGAAACAACGGAGTATCTCCTCAGACAAGTATAGATAGATACTGAAATAGATATAGAAATGTCAGAGCGGTTCATAATCTAAGACAAATTTCAGCAAGACAAAATGTTACTCGAGAGCTTTTGACAAGGGGGCAAAGAGAGTGACAATCGCTCAGGGTTGTGGTCACACAGAGGCGGGTTAAGAAGAATTCAGTGTTTTCCTCTCTCCATCTGTAGAACACATCACTTCTGTCTGTCAGGGGACAGACGGGGGGAGACGATTAACCCTAATAACATTCAACATTAACACATACTGGGATGTCTGTCATGAACATGACATAGTACCTGTTGAAAACCACAGATACCTCATGCCAAAATAGCAAATGGATGACGTCATCAAGCTTCCTGTGTGTGTCGCTGTGTTCGTGGTGCTTAAGAGGAAGGGACAGATCCCTGGCTGCTCTCTGTGTCTCTAGAGAAAAATGCTACATGAAAGAGCATTCACCGTAGCTGTGCTATTGACTTCCCTGGTCGAGGTCAGCAACAGAGCATATTAATAATTCATGTTCCATGTCTTTGGCTCCAATGACCCAGGGAAGAGAGGCTAATGCATCATGCAGTGAGTGCTGTGCTGTTGGCCACAGCCCCATTAGGGTTCAGTGGGAAGGTGTTTCCTCTTTCCTCTCTAACTCAACCATAGTGGAGGTCTTCCAGGTGGATCTGTGTCTTTTTAGGGGGTCAACAAGGATGAAGAGCTACTGTACCAGTGTCAAATAGAGGCCAACTAGGCATTGTGGCACTGTCTAAGTCTTTTAAATACACTCATTTACTGCAATGTGAGTGAAGCCTTTACCAATATTTCACTGAACGGGGCAACGGGGCCGCTGAATCCAATCTGACCCCTGACCTTTTGCATGCCTTAAACAACTTTGTTAGCGGGTGACTGAGAAGAAGTCTTTCACACCTACGTTATCCTCACCGTATACTTAACATTTGCCCTGACACCTTCTACGACCACAGACAAACAGACTGCATAGTGTGAATACTTCGGAGGTATTTTTTAAGTGATTTGTTTTTCACTCACAACGAACATAAACTAAGTGTCTTACATCCAGTAATAGGGTGAGGACAGCATTAGTCTGGACAGCTCCAGTCCTATATAGCTAGAAAAGGCTTGTGATTAGGAACGGTAACACTTTATATATGTTGCCTTTTTCGCATGTTATTTTGGCATTAATACGTGTCACATCTCAATTTGTAAACAATGTAAAAAATTTTTTTATAAAAGCCGCATAAGAAAATAAAAAAGTGACCATTTTTGTAAGGCAGCTCCAAAATGCAGGTGTTTCAGCCTAGTTCAGTGCTTTCTGTGGTGGTGGGGCAGCCAGCTCCAAAATGCAGGTGTTTCAGCCTAGCTCAGTGCTTTCTGTGGTGGTGGGGCAGCCAGCTCCAAAATGCAGGTGTTTCAGCCTAGCTCAGTGCTTTCTGTGGTGGTGGGGCAGCCAGCTCCAAAATGCAGGTGTTTCAGCCTAGCTCAGTGCTTTCTGTGGTGGTGGGGCAGCCAGCAGAAAATACAGAGGGTTGAGCCGTGAATGGCTCAGGGTTCTGTAATTCGTGGGAACACTACGTCACCGCAAAATCTAAGTGGAGAGCTACAAAATTGTAGCCCCTTGGGTGCTGCCATAGAGTTACATTAGAAGTGCCCATCCAAGAAGGCTCAATGTCATTGGCCACAGATAAAATGATGTCAAATCACATTATATGTACAGTAGCTTTGATTGGACTGATCATGTCAACATCATACTTTCAAAATCTTAGCTAGCAGTCAGTCATCATGAATCAAGTGGACAATCTCCTGGCAAATTCTTTTTAATCGGCTTTAAGTGGCTCGCATCCCATGTTTGGTTTTTTCTTGCCCCACCAAGATTTACGTAATAAAATCCTCACTGTTTACAAAGCGTGTAGTGAGTCTGCCAGATCAGATGCAATAGAGATGTTCTCTTGATAAGTGCATGAATTGGACCATTTTCCTTATGAGAAGAGAGTTATGGGATAAACAAACATACATGGGATAAACATACATAGATATACAATAGATACAATAGAATAGAAAAATATTTATACAGTGTGTGAAAATGTAGTAAGATTACGGAGGTAAGTCAATAAATAGGTCGTAGTGTCAAAATAATTACAATTTACAAATTAAACACTGGAGTGATAGATGTGCAATTAGAGATACTGGGGTGCAAAGGAGCAAAAAAAAAAATATGGGGATGAGGTAATTGGATGGGCTATTTACAGATGGGCTGTGTACAGGTGCAATGATCAGTAAGCTGCTCTGACAGCTGATGCTTAAAGTCCTCTGTCAGGAGAGGGTTTGGCCGGCAGGGATGTTCTTGACCCATCACGCAATAGCGTCTCCTGTGGCGGCCGGGCACAGTGCACGGTCGCCAGGTGTACGGCGTTTCCTCCGACACATTGGTGCGGCTGGCTTCCGGGTTAAGTGGGTATTGTGTCAAGAAACAGTGTGGCTTGGTTCGGGTTGTGTTTCGAGGTTTTCACGGCTCTCGACCTTTGCCTCTCGAGTCCGTAAGGGAGTTGCAAGACTAACTACCAATTGAATACATTTTTTTTTTTAAGGTATCAGAGAGCAGGGTTGTATTCATTAGTGCACACCAAAGCAAAACGTTGGTTTCTAGTGAATACACCCCATGTATAGGTCAGAGACACCCAAAATAATAGTCCTGTTCCATTTCATTATGTGGTGCAGCCTAGGGTATGTCTATGACTGAGTATGTGAGTCTAAAAAGGAAGAAGTAAATGTAGGTACAAACCAACAGAAACTATTTTGGCTGTAGTTTACATTGTATTGCATGGACTAGACACTGTTGTTATAAGTGGGTAACGTGTCTATATCTGAATAAGCATGACTGGCAAAAAACAAACAAACATGGAAATATTGGGGATACATATCTTTATTTAAAGCATCACAAACTGCAGCGAAAAACAAATAACCATAATATACATTTCACCCGATCAGAAACTGCTCTATTTTAAATCTAGATTTACACTGCCCTCTAGTGGCTCATATGAGAAACACCACAAGGCAACATTAAAATACTTTACAAAGCGGTTTAACGCCCATTATCTAACCCAGGGGTACTTGAACAAAGTAAAACTCCTATTTAAACATATTTTCTACCAGCACCCAACACAGTCTTCTCATCTGGTGTCACAAGTTCCCAGTGCTTTAGAGCAGTGACCAGGGAAACTGCAGAAGATGGCGCGGCCCTTTGGAACGGATGTTATGCTCACTGTGGTCAGTAAAGACGTCACTTAGAAGAGAAGAAAAGCTGCACTCATCCCAACAGGCAAAACTGGTTGTTAATGATGTCATTTCAACTAGTTTCTGTTGTCACAACGTCACTAAACCATGTTTTGCCCGCTGGGATGGTTCCAATGAACTGAATGGAATAACCAGGTAAAGAGTTAGAGCTCATGTCAGCTTTTTGAGTGAAGCACGGAACTACATGCTGTTTACTTTAGCGATGAAGCCCTCCATAATGTCCTTCATCTTCTGAATGTCCACCTCGTCCTCCCGGAAGGCGTCCGTGTACACCCTGTCTACTCGCTTGTGTTGATCCTCTAAGAATTTCTGGAAATGATCACAATGTGACATTCAGGCTCAGAAAGACAGTCATTGTCAAATCAAGTTATTGTAAAAGGGAATATCAAGGCAAGGAATGAAATAAATATTTAAATAAAGGCGAGATGTGCACGAGGTCAGTGGCTTTTTGAACGACAGGTTAGGGGCAAGATGGAGACTGACCTCTACAATGGACAGGTGGTTGGCAGCCGTGGTTAACACACTGGCAAGGTTGTTAACCACAGTCCGCCGCTCCTCATTGGTTTCTTGCAGGACAAGATGGTACCTGTGGAGTAGAGAGACAAATACTGTGGTGGGGGGTGTGTTTTTAGATATGAACAATGAAAAACAAACTTCCTGTGGTTGTGAAATAATTGTTAAACCCAGAACATACCGTACACAAATAAAGTAGCCTAGGGCAGGAGAATATCTCATGTTTCTGTAGCGTTAGCCAGTTCGACGTACAAGTACACCCTCATGACAGGACGCTTGTCTATCCCCAATCCTTTTTTTTTATGCCGTGTCTGCCTTTGATTAGGTCACTGCACTCCTGCCTAAGTATGTAAACCCCCTTCAGTGGGTTTCACGTGACACAAACACACAACAGCGGCATTGCACAAAGCAAGCTATTGTAAGGATCGTACCCTTTTTTTCAATTTTGACTAAAATTACATACTCAAATCAAACTGCCTGTAGCTTAGGATGATAACATTTGAAAGGAAACACTTTGTGGAAAAGTGAAATTAATGTAGGAGAATAACACATTAGATCTGGTAAAAAATAATACAAACAAAAACCTTTTTTTTTTAATCATCTTTGAAATGCAAGAGGCCATAATGTCATATTGCAGTTTAGGCACAATAGATTTTGGCCACCAGATGGCAGCAGTGTGTGTGAAAAGTTAAAGATAGATTTTTATTTTATGTCACTAGGTAAGCTAGTTGAGAACTTGTTCTCATTTACAACTGCGACCTGGCCAAAATAAAGCAAAGCGACACAACAGAGTTACACATGGAATAAACAAGCATACAGTCAATAACACAATAGAGGGGGAAAAAAGGGAGAAAAAAAATCTAGATACAGTGTGTGCAAATGGCGTGAGGTGGTAAGGCAATAGAGAAGCCATAGTAGCAAAGTAATTACAGTTTAGCAAATTAACACGAGTGATAAGTAGCAGATGATGATGTGCAAGTAGAAATACTGGTGTGCAAAAGAGCAGAAAGCAAATAAAAACAATATGGGGATAAGGTAGGTAGTTGGATGGGCTATTTACAGATGGGCTGTGTACAGCTGCAGCGATCGGTTAGCTGCTCAGATAGCTGATGTTTAAAGTTAGTGAGGGAAATATAAGTCCCCAGCTTCAGTGATTTTTGCAATTCGTTCCAGTCATTGGTAGCAGAGAACTGTAAGGAAAGGCGGCCAAAGAGGTGTTGGCTTTGGGGATGACCAGTGAGATATACCTGCTGGAGCGCGTGCTACAGGTGGGTGTTATCGTGACCAGTGAGCTGAGATAAGGCAGAGCTTTATCTAGCATAGACTTAAAGATGACCTGGAGCCAGTGGGTCTGGCGACAAATATGTAGCGAGGGCCAGCCGACTAGAGAATACAGGTTGCAGTGGTATAAGGGGATTTTGTGACAAAACGGATGGCACTGTGATAAGACTGCATCCAGTTTGCTGATTAGAGTGTTGGAAACTATTTTGTAAATGACATCGCCAAAGTCAAGGATCGGTAGGATAGTCAGTTTTACGAGGGTATGTTTGGCGGCGTGAGTGAAGGAGGCTTTGTTGTGAAATAGGAAGCCGATTCTAGATTTAATTTTGGATTGGAGATGTTTAATATGATTCTGGAAGGAGAGTTTACAGTCTAGCCAGACACCTAGGTATTTGTAGTTGTCCACATATTCTAAGTCAGAACCGTCCAGAGTAGTGATGCTAGTCGGGCGGGCGTGTGCAGGCAGCAAACTGTTGAAAAGCATGCATTTGCTTTTACTAGCGTTTAAGAGCAGTTGGAGGCCACGGAAGGAGTGTTGTATGGCATTGAAGCTCGTTTGGAGGTTAGTTAACAGTGTCCAAAGAAGGGCCAGATGTATACAGAACGGTGTCGTCTGCATAGAGGTGGATCAGGGAATCATCCGCAGCAAGAGCAACATCGTTGATATATAGAGAGAAGAGAGTTGACCTGAGAATTGAACCCTGTGGCACCCCCATAGAGACTGCCAGAGGTCCGGACATCAGGCCCTCCAATTTGACACAATGAACTCTGAGAAGTAGTTGGTGAAACAGGAGAGGCAGTCATTTGAGAAACCAAGGCTGTTGAGTCTGCTGATAAGAATACGGTGATTGACAGAGTCGAAAGCCTTGGCCAGGTCGATGAAGACTATAACAGTTTGGGTCTAGAGTGTCTCCCCCTTTGAAGAAGGGGATGACCGCGGCAGCTTTCCAATCTTTAGGGATCTCGGACGATACGAAAGACAGGTTGAACAGACTAGTAATAGGGGTTGCAAGTGGCAGCGGATAATTTTAGAGAGAGAGGGTCCAGATTGTCTAGCCCAGCTGATTTGTACGGGTCCAGGTTTTGCAACTCTTTCAGAACATCTGCTATCTGGATTTGGGTGAAGGAGAAATGGGGGAGGCTTGGGCGAGTTGCTGTGGGGAGTGCAGGGCTGTTGACCAGGGTAGGGGTAGCCAGGTGGAAAGCATGGCCAGCCGTAGAAAAATGCTTATTGAAATTCGATTATAGTGGATTTATCAGTGGTGACAGTGTTTCCTAGCCTCAGTGCAGTGGGCAGCTGCTCTTATTCTCCATGGACTTCAGTGTCCCAAAACGTTTTGGAGTATGAGCTACAGGATGCAAATTTCTGTTTGAAAAAGCTAGCCTTACTGAGTGCGTGTATTGGTTCCTGACTTCCTTGAAAAGTTGCATATCGCGGGGACTATTCGATGCTAGTGCAGTTCGCCACAGGATGTTTTTGTGCTGGTCGAGGGCAGTCAGGTCTGGAGTGAACCAAAGGCTATATCTGTTCTTAGTTCTACATTTTTTGAAAGGGGCATGCTTATTTAAGATGGTGAGGAAATTACTTTTAAAGAACGACCAGGCATCCTCGACTGACGATGAGGACAATTAGAAAGGCCTGCTCGTAAAAGTGTTTTAGGGAGCGTTTGACAGTGATGAGGGGTGGTTGTTTGACCGTAGACCCATAGCAGATGCAGGCAATGAGGCAGTGATCATTGAGATCCTGATTGAAAACAGCAGAGGTATATTATCCATGAGGGTGCCCATGTTCACAGATTTAGGCTTGTACCTGGTGGGTTCCTTGATAATTTGTGTGAGATTGAGGGTATCTAGCTTAGATTGTAGGACTGCCAGGGTGTTAAGCATATCCCAGTTTAGGTCACCTAACAGAACGAACTCTTAAGACAGATGGGGGGCAATCAATTCACATATGGTAACCAGGGCACAGCTGGGAGCTGAGGGGGGGTCTATAAACAGCAGATCCAGTGAAGGATGGCAATACTGGACAATATTTTGTATCAAGTCAGGCCAAATGTGCTGAATTGGTCAATTGATACATTTTCAAGTACATAACTATTGAGAACATACAAAAATGATATGGTAATACACACTCCCAGGAATGTCATACATGATCTATCATTAGCTTATACACATCTAGATGGCCAGGCAGGGTGGGTGGGACGCCAGAGGTAGCAGGGGTTCAAACTGTAGAAACCAGTCCCTAAATTTGATTATAAAAATGGATATTATCAAACAAAACTATGTTACATTTTATCTCTGGGACCCTGAGGATGACAAATTAGAGCAAGATTACTGAAGTAAATGTATTTACCAGAGGTGAATGTATCAAACCAGTTGCCATAAGAGTTTTGTTGTTGTGCACTCACAAACAATAGCATGGTATTTTTTCACTGTAATAGCTACGATAATTGGACAGTGCAGTTAGATTAACAAGAACTTAAGCTTTTTGCCCACATAAGACATGTCTATGTCCTGGAAAGTTTGCCGTTACCGCACGTTAGCTCAACCGTCCTAGTATAGGGACACCCATCCTGTAGAGCTTAAATTGAGGAGGAAGTTTCTCTTAACTAAATGGCTACTCCCTACATCCAGCTCAGCTGGACGTAGGGAATATAGGTTGACCTTTCAATCCTGGAACGACAGCCTCTTTCTCCTCAGGAGTTTGAGATGGCGGCATATACCCTCAAAGTTACACAGCTGCACCATTGAGAGCATCTTTACTGGCTGTATCACAGCTTGGTACGGCAACTGCACTACCCATGATCTCACGGTGCGTAGTTCACTGTGGCCGAGCTCCATGCCATCCAGGACCAATATATCAGGCGTGCGAAAGGAATGCCAGAAAAAAAAACGGGGAAAAAACCCTCCAGCCATCCAAACCATAGACTACGCTGTTACCCCATGGCAAGCAGTATCAGAGCAACACCAACAGGCTCATGAACAGCTTCCATAAGCCATAAGAGTGCTAAATATCTAACAAAATGGATACACAGACTATCTGTATTGATACCTTTTCTTTTTGAGCCGACTCTACGCACACTCAACACACACATTTACATTTAAGTCATTTAGCAGACACTCTTATCCAGAGCGACTTACAAATTGGTGCATTCACCTTATGATATCCGATATGACACACACTCGCGTCATTGGCTAACCCACATCCTGATGCCTAGTCACCTTAGCCTTATACACATCTATCCCTACAACTCCAGTATCCCTGCACATTGTAAATGTGGTATTGGAACTGACCTCGTATATAAAACAGTAACTTACTTACTCGTGTTATTCATATTTAAATATTTCGGGTTTTTTTTCCTATTATACTTTTGTAGACAATTTTTACTACCGATATGAATTACTGCAATGTCGGGAAAGAAAGGTATTTCACTGTAGTCGTGCCCGTGACAATAAAACTTGAAACTAAGCCCTGTTGCTCTCACCATTGTGATTTGGTCCAAAATAACTGGTAGGAGGAGCACTACTCACTGTTGCTGTGCAGCTTTCAGCTGCTCCACAGACTCGTCATAGCCCAGGGTCACCTTCTTCTCCAGCAGCTTGCGGTGGGTCTCCACAGACTCCATCTCAGCAGACCACTTCTGCTCCTCATGAGCAATGTCCTAAACACACACGGAGAGAGGGATGTCATTTTTCTATTTGTAAAAAAACACAATTTAACCACAGATGTGGATACAATACATTTAAAATAAATGAGGAGAACAAGACAAGTTCTTTCCATTATCGTCCTTATAAGACAATGAGCTGTCTAGTAAAACCTTGGATGGACCAATGATGACACCAGTGATTCACATAGACACCACTTCCTGACCAATAAATGACTAGACTGTAACATTATTTCAGATGGGTTTCTGTACACAATATTCAAACACTTGTAATAATGAAATTATACCGCACCTGCATGTCTTGTTCGAGCTTCTCGTCGAGCCTACGGATTTGCTCTCTCAGGTGTTTCAAGTCATTCGCTTTATCTGAAATATTGGAATTCACCTGAAAGAGAAAGATCCATGCTCAAATTTATTTGTATATGGGACAAAACCTTCGTACTTCTAAGAAACACAGTGAAATGTCTCGGTACCTGTTCTATGGACTCCTCCAGGCTTAGTTTCATGTCTGTCAGTCGACTACACTCCTCGTCCACATCAGTGATCAGTTTCCTCAGTAGTTGCTGTAGAGAATAAGCCACAGAATTAGGTCTAGATACAACACACACCTGTCGTAATAAAGCGATTGTTCGATGAGAACTAAATCTCCATACTTGAATCTGTGTTCTGCATTGAACCATGGTGGACGGTCCGTATTCTGTGGAGGTCCTGATCTCAAAGTCGTGGCCGCACGCGTTTTCGGCAGACACAGGGATGAGCTTCAGTTTGCGGGCAAGCTTGTGGTACTCGGCCAGCTTCACTTCGGCCTAAATCATTAGCAGTGGTTAAGACTGAGAAGACGGTTCAGCACTGGCTCATAGCTAGCTAGTCATTAAAAAAATGAAATACTTATTGAACCTTTGTTTACCAGACAGATGAGTATAGAATGCAGACGTATCAGGCCAGCATCCTATTCCTTACCGTCTCCTTGGCCTTGGCCAGAGCGATCTCCTCGTTCCACATGTGCTGCTCGGCCTGCTCCAGGCTCTTGCTCAGGCTGTTGATGGTCTGCTGCAGCTCCCTCTTCTCCCAGTTGATCCTCTCAATGTCAGCGGGAGTGAACTTCTGGGTGGACAAGATGTGTTGGAGCCGGGACTCCTCCTGTTTTAGGGTCTCCACTTGCAGTCCTACACAGGACAAAAAAGGGCAGCGGGGGGCTTGTTAACGTTTCAGGATTTCCAGGAGAGTAGCAATTTAAAAAAAAAAAGTATATTTGAATGGATTTTCAGATTTTGTTTAAACAGGGAATGAGAAGATAAAGTGGGGACAGATAGAGAAATGATGTGTCAAAGGGTAGTAGACCACATATACAGACACTGTAGAAAGAGAAGTGTCCTAGAGGCTGCATCAATACCGCAAGACCAGCCAAGACACGAGAGTAGCAATGTTTGGTCATAGTTTTTTACCCGATGCTTCCAGCTCCTCGACCAAACCAGAGGCTTTGTTCTCCAGGTTGGCTTTGAAAGACTCCAGGTTACTGCGATAACTCTGCAGCTTCTGCAGGTCTGTCTGAAGTTTGACTTTCTCCGTTCTTTTGACCATCAATCGGTCCTGCTCCAAAGTAAATAAAATGGTTACAAATATAGTGAATCAAACGGCTCTGTTCAAACGTAATTGGCACTTACGGCTCATCGACTGCTTAAACTAGGTGAGATGTTTACAATATTCAGTCACAGTACATGGAAAAATCTATAAATACAGGGCATTCGGAAAGTATTCAGACCACTTGATACATTTTGCCACATTTTGTTACATTACAGCCTTATTCTAAAAAGGCTACAATATTCTCTCCCTCATCTACACACAATTCCCCATAATGACAGAGATAAAAACTTTGTATTAAATATAAAAAACAGAAATCATTTACATAAGTATTCAGACCCTTTGCTATGAGACTACAAATTGAGCTCAGGTGCATCCTGTTTCCATTGATCATCCTTGAGATGTTTCTACAACTTGGAGTGCACTTGGGGTAAATTCGATTGAGTCAACATGATTTGGAAAGGCACATACCAGTCTATATAAGGTCCCACATTTGACAGTGCAAAAACCAAAGCCATGAGGTCGAAGGAATTGTTTGTAGAGCTCCGAGACAGGATTGTATCGAGGCACAGATCTGGGGAAGGATACCAAAAAAAAAATCTGTAGCATTGAAGGTCCCCAAGAACACAGTGGTCTCAATCATTCTTAAATGGAAGAAGTTTGGAACCACAAAGACTCTTCCTGGAGCTGGCCGCCGCAGACAAACTATGCAAACGGGGGGAGATGGGAGAACATTCCAAAAGGACAAGCATCTCTGCAACACTCCACCAATCAGGCCTTTATGGTAGAGTGGCCAGATGGAAGCCACTACTCAGTAAAACGCACATGACAGCCCGCTTGGAGTTTGCCTAAAGCCACCTAAATGACTCTCAGACCATGAGAAACAAGATTCTCTGGTTTGATGAAACCAAGAATGAAATCTTTGGCCTGAATGCCAAGCGTCACGTCTGGAGGAAACCTGGCACCATTCCTACGGTGAAGTGCGGTGGTGGCAGCATCATGTTGTGGGGATGGTTTTTAGCGGCAGGGACTGGGAGACTAGTCAGGATCAAGGGAAAGACGAGTGGAGAAAAGTACAGAGATCCTTGATGAAAAACTGCTCCAGAGCACTCAGGACCTCACACTGGGGTGGAATTTCACCTACCAACAGGACAATGACCCTAAGCACACAGCGAAGACAACACAGGAGTAGCTTCAGGACAAGTCTCGGAATGTCCTTGAATGTCCTTGAGGCCTGCCAGAACCTGGACTTGAACCCGATCGAATATCTCTGGAGAGACCTGAAAATAGCTGTGCCATCCAACCTGAGAGAGCTTGAGAGGATCTGCAGAGAAGAAACTACCCAAATAGAGGTGTGCCAAGCTTGTAGCTTCATACCAAAGAAGACTCAAAGCTGTAATCGCTACCAAAGGTGCTTCAACAAAGTACTGAGTAAAGGGTCTGAATACTTATGTAAATGTGATAATTCAGTTTTTTAAATTTGATAGCATTTGCTACAATTGATAAAAACCTGTTTGCTTTGTCATTATGGGGTATTGTGTGTAGATTGATGAGGGGGGGGGGGGGGGGCACTACTCAATCTATTTTAGAAGGCTGTAAAATGTGGAACAAGTCAAAGTGTCTGAATATTTTCCGAATGCACTGTATATACAGTCCTTAGATTCAAAGGACTAACCGTTTGGCTTTCATTCTCCAGTCGCTCAACCTCATCACTCAGCATCCTGTACTTCTCCTCCATGGACGCGAGAAGCCCTTCGTCAACGTTGTAAAGTCTCTCTGTAGATATAAGTTGACCTTTTATGCGCTTGTTGCTGGTTATTTGTATGTGTTCATTCGGAAGGAAAAGGCACAACTCACAATTAAAAACAATAACTTTATCATCACTGCTTACTTAGTTTAGCAAGATAATCTGCATCCTCTTCATCAAACGTATCTGCTCCTTGCATGAACTTGTTGTAGGTTTCAGCAGTGTAGTCCAGAAAGAGCTAGAAACGGAGGGGAGCGTGCAGGGTCAAATAGAGCTAACATCCTAATTGGTTTTGTTGTAAGTAAGTTGGCTCTGTACCTTGTTGAACTCAACCCCGTCCTCAATCTCAGTGCTTCCGTCAGAGAAATCAGCAAAGAGCAGGTCCTGATCACTCATACTGCAAAAGATCTGCAAAACAACCAGAACAAATTCAAGGAAACATACAGTATTATACAGAGCCACGATGCATGAAACTACCGTCCATCTTATATGACGCAAGTGAACAACAAACCTGGTTTCAAAAAAACAAAGTAACTTCATGGCACAAGGCCTCTGCCCCATGTGACCTAACTTTTTTGTTCATGTATTGACAAGTGTAACTAATAGATGCACACGCAATACATGTTAATGTTTTTAAATATGTAAATTGTAAAGGATTTCGTTATGTCGAAGCCCAGTAAGACTAGTGGTCGCCATTGGCGTCGGCTAATGGGGATCCTTATAAAAAATGTTTTTATAACTCTCTCATTATTCAAACCTTCATTTAGACAGTTAATGTTATTAATGAGTTTAGAGATTAGGTAGTATTCTGCTGTACTAATACCCACCTTCACAGTATCCATGAGCCAGACAACAGCCCCCAAGACCTGTGGCCACGTATGTGGTGCCCCCACAGAGTACATGGAACTTTTGGAGAGAACAAATGGATACCTGCCATCAGAAATATACAGTCAGTATCCTAGAAAGAGGAACAGGCTAGCGTACAAAAACAGCAAATGATCACATCGAAGTCCCAAATAGCACCATATTCTCTATATAGGGCACTACCTTTGACCAGGGCCCACAGTGATGCCATTTGGGACACAGACCATTTTTAACATGTACGGCAGAATGAGCTCATTGTTTACAAATGTAAATGTAACCTTTATTTATCTAGGCAAGTCAGTTAAGAACAAATTCTTATTTACAATGACGGCCTACCGGGGAACAGTGGGTTAACTGCCTTGTTCAGGGGCAGAACGACAGATGTTTTTTTTTTTTTTTTTACCTTGTCAGCTCGGGGATTTGATGCAGCAAGCTTTCGATTACTGGCCCAACACTCTAACCACTATTTACCCCAAGTCTTTGAGAATCCTGGGGACCTCTTCCTCCACTTTGGAGGTGGGCATCTGGAAGGTGGGGTCCAGGAGGCAGTAGATGAACTCAAAGATCTTTAGGAACTCCTTGGTGGAGGGCGACTGGAGAGACTTGACTGACATTGAACCCGGAAAGCCCTTCTCTGACAGAAACTAGAGGAGAACGAGGGAAATGATGTGTCTTTGTGAAGGAGTGCTGATCTAGGACCAGACCCCCCCCAGTTCATAGAATCTTATTCATGAGGATGTAAAAGTGACAACTGATCCAAGAGCAGCACTCCTACTCTGAGATACTTTATAAATATTCAGGCCGGTCTTGAAAGACTTAAAAGTTCAGTGAGATTCTGTTTTAGAAATCTGTGTATATTAGGAATCCATACCTCACACAACTGTCTGATGCACTGCTGAACATAGGCCTTATCGTGTAAGGGACGGGGATCCTTCATCTTCTCCGTACCGCCAAAGGTGCTGTTGCGAGCCATGCCAGCCCCACTGGTCCTGAAAAGAGTTCCGATTTTTAGCATTCATGGTACTACTTAAGCCTCGTTCACATTGAAGTGACTCAAATCCAATTTTTTTGCATATCTGATTCAAATATTATTATTTTTGGTAGCAGACATTTCAAGTCACAAATCTGATTCCTGACCATGAGGTGTCTGAATGGTCAAATCTGATTGATTTGCCCTTGTGGTTTATCGACTGTTTGGCATATCTTGTTATTGGCCATTTTGTCTGTTGACAGTTTTGACAAGAACATGTGGTAGGTAACTAGCTTTTTAATTGTTTACAAACAAATTAGTGAACGCGCTATAGCGTTTAACATCTACCTAACTAGTTAGTTGAATTATGTGGCTAGCCAAAAAGGACTTGTTCTGAAAGATGGATCACCTTGTCCTTTGAGGCTTTAAAAAGGTGTTCTGACACTGATTTTGAACATTCAAAGCAACTGAGAAACAACCCTGGCAGGCATTATTTTCACTGTAGATTTTGCTACATTACTATGGGATCAATATCATGCCAAATGTAAATCACCATTCCACCACTTTTGACTTGTATTTGTAAATCTATATATTGCATTAGATTTTTTTTTATGACTGCAGATATGCAGGTCATTTCCAAGGGGCTTAAGTAAAACGACTGCCATAAAGACAAAACGTTCACGCGTAGAAAGCGATGTAGTCATTGAAAAAAAGTCTATCCCATTGATGCCGTTGACACAGATCACTCGTTGCTGAGTAAAAGGAGCCAGGAAGGGGGTGAGAGTAACCCGTGTGAAATGGCTAGCTAGTTAGCGGTGCGCGCTAATAGCGTGTCAATCGGTGACGTCACTCACTCAGAACTTGAAGTAGTTGTTTCACTTAATCTGCAAGGGCCGCGATTTTTTTTGGAGCGATTGGTAACGATGCTTCGAGGGTGACTTGTCAATATGTGCAGGGGGTCCCTTGTTCAAGCCCAGGTTGGGGCGAGGAACGAAGCAATATTGTTACAAAGTCTGATACAATATCCTACACCTGCCCTCTACCTTTCGCATGCCTCTCCTGGAGAAATGGTTGGAGGCCTCAGGAACACTTATGTCTCCTTAATGCTCATCGTCTGTGCAGCATGGGACAGCTGTAAATTATTATAATCATTTACAATATATGACATAACCTTCACATTTAGTGGCGCTATCACACTGGCCAGCTAATTCAACTATATGGGTGGCAAACGGGTGTACATTATTAGTAGTATTTTATTTATTTTTTTAATCAGGTGACCTAATGGAGTTGCAGGTTTGCCATATCTGTCATGTTTGCACATATCTCTCCTATGTGCAAAACTTTATGGCAGTCATTTTACTTAAGGCCCTTGGAACTGACCCTGCATATCTGCAGTCATAAAATAATTCTAATGCAATATATCGATTTACAAATACAAATCAAAAGGTGTTTGTGGATTGGTGATTTACATTTGGCATGATATTGATTCCATACATAACTTCTAAGTGATAGGAAGCACGAGCTCCACCACCAATCAGCTTACACCACTGCGCACAACCACCATTACTATGACAAATAGCATAGCCATGTCAGCAAATGAATGCTGTCTGAACACACAAATCCAATTTGGACACATTTAACTTGCCGTTTGGACAGTCACTATTCCAAAACAGATTTGAAAGTGTTTCTCCCCTCATTCACCTATCATGTTGTTTAATGCACCTCTCTACAATCTGTTTCCACTTGCATTGATACATTCTTCAAACATGCTAGCCAGAAGATTCCCGGGTATGGATTACAACCAGCTAACGATTTAGCTGGTTGAGCAATAAGGCCTGCAGTGTGAACATGTCCAGAGCTACAATAAAAACATGTACTGTCAGAGGGACTCGAGGACTGGAGTTGGGAACCACTGAACTTGGCAGTGTGAAATGGCTCCCAATCATATGGATTCACTAACAGGAATAGTCTTTGTCTCACATGGTGACAGTGACAGAGAACTAGGTGTATAATGGTATTTTCTGCAGTGTAGGGACTTACCGACTACCAAAAAAGCTGGTTCTTCTCTCGGATGTGACAGACTGGGGTTTAGGAATGTTCAACTTTCCAAAGGATTGTTTGCTGTGAACAAATATCAATATGCTCATTGTATTAGCAAATACATATCCCATATTTATGACAGGCAGTTAAAGCAACTTCCTTTGACGTTGGTTTGAACACTAACCTCTGCGGTGTTGCATAAACCATGCTCATTCTGTTGCTTTCAACTCTTTGAGGGAGCTCAGAGAGCCTACTGCTGGATGCTCGGTTCATCCTGGATCTGGTGAAAGAATGAAGACATAGCCAGCTAAATACATGTAGGCTATACATGGATAGCCAGGTCAGTTAATGTTTCAATAGGATAGCAAATGTTTCAATGAAACAATGAAAGATGGGCACAATAGCAGGGTGACATTGTACCGGATTGTGCGGGACAGTCCCGCATTTTGTCCCGCAACCAAAAATCCATGTCCTATTCATATCCTGAAAGAAAATGATCTCTACAATAAATGCTAATACAAATAATTTGTTTATAAGATCTTGTTACCATGGAAAGGAAAATACCTGTGTATTTGTGGAGAAATCACCGTGATTAACTCTTTAGTCATGTCCCAGTTTAGCTTTTAACTTATGGCCTTGCCTACACCTAGCAGTGTGTTTTTTTTATTCTATTTTATTTGGAACAGCAAGCCAAACAAAATTAACTGGGCCTATTTATTATAATGAATATGAATTCAAAAGACAGAAATGAAATATGAAAGCATTAGACCTCTCACTAAAGGTTTTAGTCCTACAAAAGTTACACTTAAATCCAAACTGGTTCTCCCCCTCCCCACTTTATTCAGATTACCTCTCACTTTCACTTATTTGAAAATGAAATAATCCCCCAAATAGTTGCTATTGTTAAAACAAGCCATAGAAAGTTGGTTGCAACAAATTCTTAAACTCAAATATACTAATTGATCAATTTAACATTTTGGGGGGGGAATTAAATAGCATAATCAATTTAAATGATATCATAAATAGGACTGGTGGAGTTGTCACACATGCAGCTAACAAAAATATGGAAATGTCTCCTATACCCCAAATTACAAACAGCATTAAATGCAAAAATGGAGGGAGAAAGGAAGGAACTTGTCTGTTAGCCCTCCACTAAAAGACAAAAACTGGTTAAAAAGAAAATTGTGATGAATAAAACTAGTTTAGCAAATTTCATTTAAAGACCAAAAAAAGGTACAGCTGTACCCTAGATTGCAAAATAGTTGGGAAGAGATTGATGTACCAATTCCATGCCACATGGTTTATGAACTGATACAAAACATCAGATTCAAAATGTTAGGTTTTCAATTTAAATGATACAAAAATTCTTGCAACCAATAGAATGTTCGATATTAGGAATAAAACCATCCCAGCAGATTTTGCTGCGAAGAGAAAGAATATTCGCTCATTTGTTTTGGTACCGTCCATATATAGCTTGTTTTTGGTCACAGGTTCAGGAATGGCTGATGAATTGCAACATTTAAGTGGAGGTAACTCTGCTGGGTGACTTGAAAAGTCCGTCAAAAAAATCAATAATATAATACTGTTAGCAAAAATGTTTATTTAATCTACAATCTGTAAAACACTGAGATAGAACGGTTCAGAACTTCTGTGAAACATCACAGCAGTTTAAAAATATATGGCAAAAATAAATTGGATGGTATTCAGAGAACGATGGGAAGGGTAGAGGGTAGCTGAAGGGTGGGACTAAAAATAACTAAATGTAAAACACACCGTGTCTGTAAAATGTATATAGCATGTATCAGGGCTAACCTATTCCGATCAGTTGTTGGTGGACCAAGCTTTTTAATTTTTAAATCGAGCAGTGGCAAATGTAGACCTATAAAAATGTGCCCATTTGGGGATTTGATACTATTTATGATTGTCGTAACTCACCATCTGTGGAGCTTCTCAAAGTCATTTTTTCTTTGCCTCAAAAACCAAGTAAAATAAGTCTGTTTTTACAGCCACTGAGAATGACAATAGTTCAACGTAGCCTATTTTAAAAATCTTTCCAGCTCTCTCCCTTTCGATAACCACTCAGCATAAAAGGGGGGGGGGGGGGGGTCATGCTCTGATCTGGTAGAAATGTCTAAAAAGTCCTACCGGATTACTTATCCCTTGAGCAAATAGCCTAAAGCTGTGTGTGTCTGGAGAGCACTGACTCAGGAATAGTTTAAACACCAGCTTCAAGTTCATTGCAGACAGGTCATACAAAACTAGGTTGTCGTGCCCTCTTGGCGACTGTCTTGGTGTGGTTGGACCATGATAGTTTGATGGCGTTGTGGACACCAACGAGCTTGAAGCTCTCAACCTGCTCCACGACAGCCCAGTCAATGTTAACAGTGGCCTGTTCGGTCCGCCTTCTGTAGTCCACGATCAGCTCCTGTCTTGCTCAAATTGAGGGAGAGATTGTTGTCCTTGTGTCACAATGCCAGGTCCCTGACCTCCTCCCTATAGGCTGTCTCATCGTTGTCGGTGATCACTTGTGTCATCAGCAAAATTAATGATGTGTTTGAGTCGTGTTTGGCCACGCAGTCGTGGGTGAACAGGGAGTACAGGAGGGGACTGATCCCCAGTGTTGAGCATCAGCATAGCAGACGTGTTGTTGCCTACCCTTACCACCTGGGGGCGGCCCGTCAGGAAGTCAAGGATCCAGTTGCAGAGGGAGGTGTTTAGTCCCAGGGTCCTTAGCTTAGTGATGAGCTTTGAGGGTACTATGGTGTTGAACTCTGAGCTGGAGTCAATGAATAGCATTCTCACATAGGTGTTCCTTTTGTCCAGGTGGGAAAGGGCAGTGTGGAGTGCGATTGAGGTTGCATCTGTGGCTCTGTTGGGGCGGTATGCAAATAGGAGTGGGTCAAGGGTATCTAGGAGAATGCTGTTGAGGTTTTTTTAAGTTAACTAGGCAAGACCGTTAAGAACAAATTCGTATTTACAATGACGGCCTACACCGGCCAAACCCGGATGGCGCTGGGCCAATTGTGTGCCGCCGGCCAGTTGTGATACAGCCTGGATTCGAACCAGGGTGTCTGTAGTGATGCCTTAGACCAGTGCGCTACTCGGGAGCCCCCGAGTGAGCCATGACCAGCCTTTAAAGCTTCATGGCTACCGACGTGAGTGCTACGGGGCGGTAATCATTTAGCCAGGCTACCTTTGCTTCTTTGGGCACATGCACTATGGCGGTCTGCTTGAAACATGTAGGTATTACAGAGACTCAGTCAGGGTGAGGTTGAAAATGTCAGTGAAGACACTTGCCAGTTGGTCTGCCATGCTGCGAGTACACATCCTGGTAATCCATCAGACCCCATCAGGCTTTGTGAACGTTGACCTGTTTAAAAGGTCTTGCTCACATCGGCTACCGAGAGCGTTATCATAGTCTTCCCGAACAGCTGGTGCTCTCGTGCATGCGTCAGTGTTGCTTGCCTTGAGAGCATAAAAAGGCATTTAGCTCGTCTGGTAGGCTCACGTCAACTGGGCAGCTCGTGGCTGGGTTTGTTTTTGGAGTCCGTAATAGTTTAAGCCATGCCACATCCAACAAGTGTCAGAGCCGATGTAGTAGGATTCAATCTTAATCCTGTATTGACACTTTGCTTGTTTGATGGTTCGTCTCAGGGCATAGCGGGATTTCTTATAAGCATCCCGCTCTTTGAAAGCGGCAGCTCTAGCCTTTAGCTCCATGCGGGTGTTGCCTGTAATCCATGGCTTCTGGATATGTACGTACGGTCAATGTGGGGACGACGTCGTCGATGCACTTATTGATGAAGCCGATGACAGAGGTGGTATACTCCTCAATGCCATTGGATGAATCCCGGGACATATTCCAGTCTGTGCTGCAGCGTAGCATCCGCGTGCGTCATCTGACCACTTCTGTATTGAGCAAGTCACTGGTGCTTCCTGCTTTAGTTTTGCTTGTACGCAGGAATCAGGAGGATAGAATTATGGCCATATTTGCCAAATGGAGGGCAGGGGAGAGCTTTGTATGCATCTCTGTGTGGAGTAAAGGCAGTGTAGAGTTTTTTTCCCCCCTCTGGATGCACATGACATGCTAGTAGAAATTCGGTAAAACGGATTTAAGTCTGCCTGCTTTAAAGTCCCCGGCCACTAGGAGCGCTGCTTCTGGATGAGCATTTTCTTGTTTGCTTATGACCTTATACAGCTGGTTGAGTGCGGTATTAGTACCAGCATCAGTTTGTGGTGGTAAATAGACGGCTATGAATAATATAGATGAGAACTCTTGATAGATAGTCTACAGTTTATCATGAGGTAGAATACCTCAGGCGAGCAATATCACAATACTTTTTTAATATTAGACATAGCGCACCAGCTGCTATTGACAAATAGACCCACGCCCCTTACCAGACGTAGCTTCTGTCCTGCCGGTGCATGGGAAATCCCTCCAGGTCTATATTATCCGTGTCGTCATTCAGCCACGACTCAGTGAAACAATCTATTACAGTTAATGTCCCGTTGGATGACCTATGATCAAGATTATACTACCGTTTTGTTTTCCAATGATTGCACGTTGGCCAATAGAACTGATGGTAGTTGAGGTTCTCACTCGCCTACGAATTCTCAGAAAGCAGCCCGACCTCCGCCCCCTTTTCCTTCACGCAAATGACTGGGATTTGGGTACCTTACCGAGAAAGTGGTATATCCTTCACGTCGGACTCATTAAAACAACAAATATTCTTCCAGTTCGAGTTGAATAATCGCTGTTCTGGTGTCCAAAAGTAATGTTCGGTCATAAGAGACGGTAGCAGCTACATTATATACAAAATAAGTTAAACGTCACAACAACAAACAAAATGCAATAGCACAGTTGGTTAGGAGCATGTAAAACGTCAGCCATCCTCTCCGGAGCCAAAACAGTCACTCAACACGTCCATGTCAGCTAAATGTTTTAGATTAGATAAACTAGCAGCCAGCTAATTTACCAAACTGGTAGTAAGCATGGTCCAATTACCAACCCTGGTGGGATCCATTGATCATCAATTATCAGAAACTGCAAACATTTGCCTTCAACCCATGACAAAATGTGTAGAATTGAAGGAAATTAACATTACAACTCTACACTGTCACAATGGGGGCTGCTAAAATGTTTTGCTCGCAATGTGGGTAAATAGACCTACAAGCCAATAATGCCACTGATGAGTTTATTTTTGTGGCCCCCACCCCCATCGAAGTTGCCCATCCCTGGTTTAGATCAAAGCTGAATCAATGTCTTGGAAGATCAATGTTTATTTAGTATTCTAAATAACATATCTCCTAAGAAATTGTGTTTTGGGGGTTTAGGACACTAGCTGAAGAGTACATTTAAAAAAATATAAATGTGGCCAAAGCTCAACAGCGTGAGCCACTGGACAGAATGTGCTTTGATTTACATCCCTGTTAGTGAGCATTTCTCCTTTGCCAAGATAATCCATCCACCTGACAGGTATGGCATATCAAGAAGCTGATTAAACAGCATGATCATTACACCAGTGCACCTTGTGCTGGGGACAATAAAAGGCCACAAAATGTGGTTGTCACAATCCAATCCCACAGATGTCTCAAGCTTTGAAGGAGCGTGCAATTGGCATACTGTCTGCAGGAATGTCCAACAGAGCCGTGCCAGAGAATTTCATCTTAATTTCTCTATCAAAAGCCACCTCCAACGTCAATTTAGAGAATTTGGCAGTACATCCAACCGGCCTCACAACGTGTAACCACGCCAGTCCAGAACCTCCAAATCCAGCTTCTTCACATGCGGGATTGTCTCAGGAAGGTGAGGAAGGTGAGGGGGGGGGTGCTGAGGAGTATTTCTGTCTGTGTGGAACAACTCATTCTGATTGGCTGGGCTTGGCTCCCCAGTGGGTGGAACTGGCGCCAAAGTTGGTGACCCAGACCCCGCCCAGTCATGTGAAAGCCATAGATTAGGGCCTAATGAATTAATTTACATTTACTGATTTCCTTCTATGAACTGTAACGCAGTATAATCGTTTAAATTGTTGCATTTATATATTTAAGTTCAGTATAGTTTGTTAACACCTTCTGCTCACAAAACAGTCATTCAAGAAGACTTAAATGCATATTCCCATGAAACTGAATGAGATCAAATGATCAGTTTGGACATGTCGCTGGTAAAACATGAAGAATTATCATTCACAGTGATGATGCCATGGCCTCATTTTGAAATGAGATATACCTAATATACGTGTTTGAGGCAACTTGTGGTCTTGCGACTATGTGTGGGCATAGGCAGACGTTAAGAGATAACATCATTTACATTTGTATTGCTCTCCGGCACCTAAAACATTGCTGCTACACCATAAGCGGTATTTGTGTGTGTGAGCGGGGAGGGTTACTGTAGGTTACAGGCCATGACTGCTAAATAGCTGCACTTACTATTGGAGTTGACCTCTTTTTTCACCACCTATCCAATCACAGGGCCCTACACACACACACACACACTGATACTCCAATACATCACTCAAATCATTTGCTCACACGCACATAGCTACATTTATACACTCTACACACCCACATATGCTGCTACTACTATTATTATTTTTTTTCACCTTTATTTAACCAGGTAGGCTAGTTGAGAACAAGTTCTCATTTGCAACTGCGACCTGGCCAAGACAAAGCATAGCAGTGTGAACAGACAACACAGAGTTACACATGGAGTAAACAATAAACCAATCAATAACATGGTAGAAAAAAGAGAATCTATATACAATGTGTGCAAAAGGCATGAGGAGGTAGGCAATAAATCGAATAATTACAATTTAGCAGATTAACACTGGAGTGATAAATCAGATGATCATGTGCAAGTAGAGATACTGGTGTGCAAAAGAGCAGAAAAGTAAATAAATAAAAGCAGTATGGAGGGTGAGGTAGGTAAATTGGGTGGGCTATATACCGATGGACTATGTACAGCTGCAGCAATCGGTTAGCTGCTCAGATAGCAGATGTTTAAAGTTGTTGAGGGAGATAAAGGTCTCCAACTTCAGAGATTTTTGCAATTCGTTCCAGTCGCAGGCAGCAGAGAACTGCAAGGAAAGGCGTCCAAATGAGGTTTTGGCTTTAGGGATGATCAGTGAGATACACCTGTTGGAGCGCGTGCTACGGGTGGGTGTAGCCATCGTGACCAGTGAACTGAGATAAGGCGGCACTTTACCTAGCATAGCCTTGTAGATGACCTGGAGCCAGTGGGTCTGACGAACATGTAGCGAGGGCCAGCCGACTAGGGCATACAGGTCGCAGTGGTGGGTCGTATAAGGTGCTTTAGTAACAAAACGGATGGCACTGTGATAGACTGCATCCAGTTTGCTGAGTAGAGTATTGGAAGCTATTTTGTAGATGACATCGCCGAAGTCGAGGATCGGTAGGATAGTTAGTTTTGCTAGGGTAAGTTTGGCGGCGTGAGTGAAGGAGGCTTTGTTGCGAAATAGAAAGCCGACTCTAGATTTGATTGCAGTCTAGCCAGACACCTAGGTACTTAGATGTCCACATATTCTAGGTCGGAACCGTCCAGGGTGGTGATGCTAGTCGGGCGTGCGGCTGCAGGCAGCGAACGGTTGAAAAGCATGCATTTGGTTTTACTAGCGTTTTAGAGCAGTTGGAGGCCACGGAAGGAGTGTTGTATGGCATTGAAGCTCGTTTGGAGGTTAGATAGCACAATGTCCAAGGAAGGGCCAGAAGTATACAGAATGGTGTCGTCTGCGTAGAGGTGGATCAGGGAATCGCCCGCAGCAAGAGCAACATCATTGATATATACAGAGAAAAGAGTCGGCCCGAGAATTGAACCCTGAGGTACCCCCATAGAGACTGCCATAGGACCGGACAGCATGCCCTCTGATTTGACACACTGAGCTCTGTCTGCAAAGTAGTTGGTGAACCAGGCAAGGCAGTCATTAGAAAAACCGAGGCTACTGAGTCTGCCGATAAGAATATGGTGATTGACAGAGTCGAAAGCCTTGGCCAGGTCGATGAAGACGGCTGCACAGTACTGTCTTTTATCGATGGCGGTTATGATATCGTTTAGTACCTTGAGCGTGGCTGAGGTGCACCCGTGACCGGCTCGGAAACCGGATTGCACAGCGGAGAAGGTACGGTGGGATTCGAGATGGTCAGTGATCTGTTTGTTGACTTGGCTTTCGAAGACCTTAGATAGGCAGGACAGGATGGATATAGGTCTGCAACAGTTTGGGTCCAGGGTGTCTCCCCCTTTGAAGAGGGGGATGACCGCAGCAGCTTTCCAATCCTTGGGGATCTCAGATGATACGAAGGAGAGGTTGAACAGGCTGGTAATAGGGGGTGCGACAATGGCGGCGGACAGTTTCAGAAATAGGGGATCCAGATTGTCAAGTCCAGCTGATTTGTATGGGTCCAGGTTTTCCAGCTCTTTCAGAACATCTGCTATCTGGATATGGGTAAAGGAGAAGCTGGGGAGGCTTGGGCGAGTAGCAGCGGGGGGGGGGGGGGGGGGGGGGCTGGGGGCTGTTGGCCTGGGTTGGAGTCGCCAGGAGGAAGGCATGGCCAGCCATTGAGAAATGCTTGTTGAAGTTTTCGATTATCACATTTTGGTCTCAGTGGTGACCGTGTTACCTAGCCTCAGTGCAGTGGGCAGCTGGGAGGAGGTGCTCTTGTTCTCCATGGACTTTACAGTATCCCAGAACTTTTTGGAGTTAGAGCTACAGGATGCAAATTTCTGCTTGAAAAAGCTGGCCTTTGCTTTCCTGACTGACTGCGTGTATTGGTTCCTGACTTCCCTGAACAGTTGCATATCGCGGGGGCTCTTCGATGCTATTGCAGTTCGCCACAGGATGTTTTTGTGCTGGTCGAGGGCAGTCAGGTCTGGAGTGAACCAAGGACTATCTGTTCTTAGTTCTGCATTTTTTGAACGGAGCATGCTTGTCTAATATGGTGTGGAAGTAACTTTTAAAGAATGACCAGGCATCCTCAACTGACGGGATGAGGTCAATATCCTTCCAGGGTACCCGAGCCAGGTCGATTAGAAAGGCCTGCTCGCAGAAGTGTTTTAGGGAGCGTTTGACAGTGATAAGGGGTGGTCGTTTGACCGCGGACCCGTAGCGGATACAGGCAATGAGGCAGTGATCGCTGAGATCTTGATTGAAGACAGCAGAGGTGTATTTGGAGGGCAAGTTGGTCAGGATAATGTATATTAGGGTGCCCATGTTTACGGATTTAGGGTTGTACATGGTGGGTTCCTTGATGATTTGTGTGAGATTGAGGGCATCAAGCTTAGATTGTAGGACTGCTGGGGTGTTAAGCATATCCCAGTTTAGGTCACCTAACAGAACAAACTCTGAAGCTAGATGGGGAGCGATCAATTCACAGATGGTGTCCAGAGCACAGCTGGGAGCTGAGGGGGGTCGGTAGCAGGCGGCAACAGTGAGAGACTTATTTCTGGAGAGATTAATTTTTAAAATTAGAAGTTCGAACTGTTTGGGCATAGACCTGGAAAGTATGACAGAACCTTGCAGGCTATCTCTGCAGTAGATTGCAACTCCTCCCCCTTTGGCAGTTCTATCTTGATGGAAAGTGTTATAGTTGGGTATGGAAATCTCAGAATTTTTGGTGGCCTTCCTAAGCCAGGATTCAGACACGGCAAGGACATCAGGGTTGGCAGAGTGTGCTAAAGCGGTGAGTAAGACAAACTTAGGGAGGAGGCTTCTGATGTTGACATGCATGAGGCCAAGGCTTTTTCGATCACAGAAGTCAACAAATGAGGGTGCCTGGGGACATGCAGGGCCTGATTTTACCTCCACATCACCCGAGGAACAGAGGAGTAGTAGGATGAGGGTGCGGCTAAAGGCTATCAAAACTGGTCGCCTAGAGCGTTGGGGACAAGGAATAAAAGGACCAGATTTATGGGCGTGGTAGAATAGATTCTGGGCATAATGTGCAGACAGGGGTATGGTGGGGCACGGGTACAGCGGAGGCAAGCCCAGGCACTGGGTGATGATAAGAGAGGTTGTATCTCTGGACATGCTGGTCTCAATGGGTGAGGTCACCGCATGTGTGGGAGGTGGGACAAAGGAGGTATCAGAGGTACGGAGAGTGGAACTACGGGGTCCATTGCAAACCAAAACAATGATAACTAGCCTGAACAACAGTATACAAGGCATATTGATATTTGACAAGAACATACAGTAAGGCATAAAGTGATTGCAGGTCTTGATTGGGAGAGCTAGCTAAAACAACAGGTGAGATAACAGCAGCTAGTCAGCTAACACAGCAACAGCAGGTAAAAATGGCGACGACTAAGCAGAGAGGGTCGGATTAACTACACACAGAGCCTGAGTTAAAACACAGAGCCGACAAATAAAACACAAATAAACAGAATGGAGTACCGTGAATTAATGGACAGTCCGGCAGGCATCAGCTATGTAGCCAAGTGATCATAGTGTCCAGGGGGCAGCCGTAGATGGAGCAGGGAAGCCGCCACTACGCGGCCTTTAAAGTTAGTAGCCCGGGGGGTGGTCTGCTCAGACGGAGGGGGTCTGCTCAGACGGAGGCCGGTTGAAGGCACAGCGGATGGGATATTCGTCTGCAGACCAGACGTGGTCGTGTCGACAGAGAATCCAAGCCGGATGGCGATGGCGAAAGAGGTATTGTAGAATTGTGTTTGCTAACTGGTGCTAGCTTCGTGGCAGTGGTGCTAGCTGCAAGATAGCTGTGAGGATTAGAAGTAGTGGCTCAGGGATTACGGCAGGAATCCGGCGTTGTTGTGGAGAGACAGTCCGATGCTGGTAAATTGGAGAGTAATATCCAGGCTAATAACAGGGCTGGTGTCTGTGCAGAAGGTAAAAGCTGCTAGCAGAGGCTAAAAATGACTAAATCGCTTGTAGCTGATTAGCTGGTTAGCTACTGGGGGTTCTTGAATGTGTTCCAAAGTTAAAAAATAATAGCGATTCCATATCACATTGGGTGAGGTAGGTTACCAGAAGGTATAATCGAAATAAAAATTGAAAAGAGAGATTTAAAAAAATATATATATACAAGAAATACGAAAAATACAAACGTACACGAGAGGGTGAAACAAAACACGTCTACACTGCTACGCCATCTTGGATTGGATTTAGAGTATATTATGAGTATATATCACACACACACAGTACCAGTCAAAAGTTGACACTTACTCATTCAAGGGTTTCTTTATTTTTACTATATTTTAAAATAGTGAAGACATCAAAACTATGAAATAACACATGGAATCATGTAGTAACCAAAAAAGTGTTAAACAAAACAAAATATATTTTAGATTCTTCAAAGTAGCCACCCTTTGCCTTGATGACAGCTTTGCACACTCTTGGCATTCTCAACCAGCTTCACCTGGTATGCTTTTCCAGTCTTGAAGGAGTTCCCACATATGCTGAACACTTGTTGGCTGATTTTCCTTCACTCTGTGATCAAACTAATACCAAACCATCTCAATTGGGTTGAGGTCAGGTGATTGCGGAGGCCAGGTCATCTGATGCAGCACTCCATCACGCTCCTTCTTGGTCAAATATCCCTTATACAGCCTGGAGGTGTGTTGGGTCATTGTCCTGTTGAAAAACAAGTGATAGCACAAACCAGATGGGATGGCGTATCGCTGCAGAATGCTGTGGTAGCCATGCTGGTTAAGTGTGACTTCAATTAAAAAATAAAATTACAGACAGTGTCACCAGCAAAGAAACCCCATTCCGTCACACCTCCGCCATGCTTCACGGTGGGAACCACACATGCAAAGATCATCCGTTCACCTACTCAGCGTCACAAAGACACAGCGGTTGTATCCAAAAATCTCAAATTTTGACAAATCAGACCAAAGGACAAATTTCCACCTGTCTAATGTTCATTGCTTGTGCTTCTTGGCCCAAGCAAGTCTCTTCTTATTATTAGTGTCCCTTAGTAGTGGTTTCTCTGCAGCAAATCGACAATGAAGGCCTGATTTACACAGTCTCCTCTGAGCAGTTGATGTTGATAAGTGTCTTACTTGAACTCTATGAAGCATTTATTTGGGCTGCAATTTCTGAGGCTGGTAACTGATGAACTTATCCTCTGCAGCAGAGGTAACTCTGGGTCTTCCTTTCCTGTGGCGGTCCTCATGAGAGCCAGTGTCATCATAGCGCTTGATGGTTTTTGCGACTGCACCTGAAGAAACTTTAAGTTCTTGAAACGTTTCTGATTGACTGACCATGTCTTAAAAGTAATGATGGACTGTCGTTTCTCTTGCTTATTTGAGCTGTCCTTGCCATAATATGGACTTGGTCTTATACAGAAGATGACCCTACTTGGTAAATCACCCCTATCTTGTCACAACACAACCGAATGGCTAAAACGCATTAAGGAGGAAAGAAATTCCACAAATGAACTTAAGACAACTGTTAATTGAAATGCATCCCAGGTGACTACCTCATGAAGCTGGTTGAGAGAACGCCAAGAGTGTGCAAAGCTGTCAAGGCAAAGGGTTAAACAAATCTAAATTATATTGATTTGTTTAACAATTTTTTGGTTACTACATGTTTCAATGTGTTATTTCATAGAATAATAGTGAAGACATCAACTATGTCTAAAATAGTAAAAATTAAGAAAAACCCTTGAATGAGTAGGTGTGTCCAAACTTGACTGGTACTATATATCCTGATGCATAAATCACCTTAACATATCTACCTCTAACGAGCAAGTATCCATCCCTAAAATTGTAAACAGTGTAGATATAGTTATATATCTGGTGTGTTTTTGTTCCACCTTCTTATTTTTTGTATTACATTGTTATCGATGACTGCATTGTTGGGGCTTACAAGAAAAGCATTTCACTGTACTTGTGCATGTGACATTAAAACTTGAAACTACACTGTCCCGTAAAATCTTCCTGTTGTCTCGCATTTTAGTATTTTAAAAAGTGGTCACCCTACCGCTAATGTTCTCAAAAACGCAACGCGACATCAGTGGGGAAAATGTACACCTTCATGACACTTTCACATGCAAATACTTCCTACTTTATTTCTTGTGATAACGCTGGCTAGTTATATTTTTGAACGAAAAACATTCCACTGGGGAAACATACAATTAAGAACTACTGTTAGACTTGAAAAACACAAGCTAAATTACAACTAATTTAGCCAACTAACTAAAGTTAATTTACATAGTCTCTTAGAATTTGCCTGGGGTACTACAATTAAATATTTCTAGCTATAAATGAAATGCAACAACCCATTGAGACGTCTTTCAAACAAATACGTACCTTTCCATTTTCGATAATTTTGAAATACTCCGTTTAGAAACGTCTGTTTCACCATAAATAACTAAAGAGTAAAAAAAAAAAGTTCCGCCTGCAAATTTAAACAAAACGGACGGTCTTCTTCTTCGGAAGAGTTTATCGGCGGTTGGCATCCAAAGTTATGGTGCATTACCGCCACCTACTGTACTGGAGTGTGGGTCAGAGACAGGTTGAGGGGGTTGTCCAGGGGGCTCTGGGATACCGGAGCAGATTGAGAAAAATAGTGTCAAACACAAAGTAGCAGCTAAATAGCCTTCAATCTATGGTGGTAAAACGGACAGAACTCTCCAAGGTGCTAATTAATTCAAAGCATTTTAGACTGCAGTATGCCCACATACTTGACTATAATTGAGCCTAATTTTCTAGACATCAAGGTACAGCAACATTTTAAGAAGACACTGTAGAACACCCGCCATATGCACACATACTCAGTTGTGGGGCTTACAAGACCCGCGTTTTCATTTAATTTACAAGACATCAATGTAGCAGCAGAATGAATATCAAAAATATCTAAATATAACTTCAAATAAACCAAATCAATGTAGGCTACCTTTTCTTGTCGTTTGATAGTTTGGCTTTCCCACGATTCAAATTCAGTAGGGAAAAGACTAGGCTAAGTGACGTGATTATGTAGGGACCTCTTCACAAGCTGACCACCACCACCAAGACCTGTGTCAAGATCAGTTACTTACCCCACTGGCCCTCCCCATAACCTCTATGTACAAATAAGAGAGCAGGTCTGGAATCAGTGTGGCAGGATAGGATGATTACATAGAAGGATCACTAAGCTTTTACATGATGGTCTTTCTGGGAGGCAACTTGATGTAATTCTGATCCCGTTTATTAGAATGTCTACAGTGCAAACAGTTAATAAATCATAATTGATTAATTAATGAATGAATCATGCCACGAGAGGTAACGGTTAACAGATGTTATTGTGAGTGTAGCAAAATGCTTGGGCTTCTAGTTCTAACCGTGCAGCAATATCTAACAATATCTAACAATTCCACAACAACTACCTAATACACACAAATCTAAGTAAAGGAATGGAATAAGAATATATACATATAAATATATGGATGAGCAACAACAGAGCGGCATAGGCAAGATGCAGTAGATGGTATAAAATACTGTATATGTACATATGAGATGAGTAATGCAAGATATGTAAACATTATTGAAGTGGCATTATTAAAGTGACTGGTGATCCATTTATTAAAGTGGCCAATGATTTCAAGTCTGTATGTAGGCAGCAGCCTCTCTGTGTTAGTGATGGCTGTTTAATAGTCTGATGGCCTTGAGATAGAAGCTGTTTTTCAGTCTCCCGGTCCCAGCTTTGATGCACCTGTACTGACCTCGTCTTCCGGATGGTAGCGGAGTGAACAGGCAGTGACTCGGGTGGTTTTTGTAGGTGCCGGAACAAACAAAGTCATACCTGAGAGGTGCCAGATCCTGTTAGATGGGGAGTATCGCTGCACAGCTATTTTCAGGTCTTTCCAGAGATGTATGACCGGGTTCAAGTCTGGGCTCTGGCTGGGCCACTCAAGGACATTTAGAAACTTGTCCTGAAGCCACTCCTGCGCTGTCTTGGCTGTGTGCTTAGGGTTGTTGTCCTGTTGAATGGAGAACCTTCGCCCCATTCTGAGGTTCTGAGGGCTATGGAGCTGGTTTTCATCAAGGATCACTCTGTACTTTTCTCTGTTAATCTTTCCCTCAAACCTGAATCCCAGTACCTGCTGCTGAAAAACATCCCCACAGCATGATGTTGCCACCACCATGCTTCACCGTAGGAATGGTGCCAGGTTTCCTCCAAATGTGACGCTTGGTATTCAGTCCAAAGAGTTCAATCTTGTTTTCATCAGACGAGAGAATCTTGTTTCTCTTGGTCTGAGAGTCCTTTAGGTGCCTTTTGGCAAACTCCAAGCGGGCAGTCATGTGCCTATTCCTGAGGAGTGGCTTCCATCTGGCCACTCTACCATAAAGGCCTGATTGGTGGAGTGCTGCAGAGATGTGGTCTGAAAATACTTTACAAATGCACTGTATTTATAGATTTTTCCATGTACTGCGACTGAATATTGTACACATCTCACCTAGTTTAAGCAGTCGATGAGCTGTAAACGTGCCAATTACGTTTGAACAGAGCCATTTGATTCAATATATTTGTAACCATTTTATTCACTTTGGAGCAGGACTGATTGATGGTCAAAAGAACGGAGAAAGTCAAACTGCAGACAGGCCTGCAGAAGCTGCAGAGTTATCGCAGTAACCTGGAGTCTTTCAAAGCCAACCTGGAGAAGAAAGCCTCTGGAATGGCCAAGAAGCTGGAAGCATCTTTCAAAGCCAACCTGGAGAACAAAGCCTCTGGTTTGGTCGAGGAGCTGGAAGCATCGGGTAAAAAACTATGACCAAACATTGCTACTCTCGTGTCTTGGCTGGTCTTGCGGTATTGATGCAGCCTCTAGGACACTTCTCTTTCTACAGTGTCTGTATATGTGGTCTACTACCCTTTGACACATCATTTCTCTATCTGTCCCCATTTCATCCTCTCATTCTATCTGTTTAAATTAAATCTGAAAATCCATTAAAATATATGTTTAAAAAATTGCTACTCTCCTGGAAATCCTGAAACGTTAACAAGCCCCCCGCTGCCCTTTTTTGTCCTGTGTAGGACTGCAAGTGGAGACCCTAAAACAGGAGGAGTCCCGGCTCCAACACATCTTGTCCACCCAGAAGTTCACTCCCGCAGACATTGAGAGGATCAACTGGGAGAAGAGGGAGCTGCAGCAGACCATCAACAGCCTGAGCAAGAGCCTGGAGCAGGCCGAGCAGCACATGTGGAACGAGGAGATCGCTCTGGCCAAGGCCAAGGAGACGGTAAGGAATAGGATGCTGGCCTGATACGTCTGCATTCTATACTCATCTGTCTGGTAAACAAAGGTTCAATAAGTATTTCATTTTTTAATGACTAGCTAGCTATGAGCCAGTGCTGAACCGTCTTCTCAGTCTTAACCACTGCTAATGATTTAGGCCGAAGTGAAGCTGGCCGAGTACCACAAGCTTGCCCGCAAACTGAAGCTCATCCCTGTGTCTGCCGAAAACGCGTGCGGCCACGACTTTGAGATCAGGACCTCCACAGAATACGGACCGTCCACCATGGTTCAATGCAGAACACAGATTCAAGTATGGAGATTTAGTTCTCATCGAACAATCGCTTTATTACAACAGGTGTGTGTTGTATCTAGACCTAATTCTGTGGCTTATTCTCTACAGCAACTACTGAGGAAACTGATCACTGATGTGGACGAGGAGTGTAGTCGACTGACAGACATGAAACTAAGCCTGGAGGAGTCCATAGAACAGGTACCGAGACATTTCACTGTGTTTCTTAGAAGTACGAAGGTTTTGTCCCATTTAAAAATACATTTGAGCATGGATCTTTTTCTCTTTCAGGTGAATTCTAATATTTCAGATAAAGCGAATGACTTGAAACACCTGAGAGAGCAAATCCGTAGGCTCGACGAGCAGCTCGAACAAGACATGCAGGTGCGTTGTAATTTCAATATTACACGTGTTTGAATATTGTGTACAGAAACCCATCTGAAGTAATGCTTCACAGGCTAGTCATTTATTGGTCAGGAAGTCATGACAAAGTGAATCATTGGTGTCATCATTGGTCAATCCAAGGATTTCCTAGACAGCTCATTGTCTTATAAGGACCATAATGGAAGAAACTTGTCTTGTTCTCCGCAATTATTTTAAATGTATTGTATCCACATCTGTGGTTAAATTGTGTTTTTTATCAAATAGAAAAATGACATCCCTCTCCATGTGTGTGTGTGTGTGTGTGTGTGTGTGTGTGTGTGTGTGTGTGTGTGTGTGTGTGTGTGTGTGTGTGTGTGTGTGTGTGTGTGTGTGTGTGTGTGTGTGTGTGTGTGTGTGTGTGTGTGTGTGTGTATATGTGTGTAGGACATTGCCAATGAGAAGCAGAAGTGGTCTGCTGAGATGGAGTCTGTGGAGACCCACCGCAAGCTGCTGGAGAAGAAGGTGACCCTGGGCTATGACGAGTCTGTGGAGCAGCTGAAAGCTGCACAGCAACAGTGAGTAGTGCTCCTCCTACCAATTCTTTTGGACCAAATCACAATGGTGAGAGCTACAGGGCTTAGTTTCAAGTTTTATTGTCACGGGCACGACTACAGTGAAATGCCTTTCTTTCCCGACATTGCAGTAATCAATATCAGTAGTAAAATATTATACTAATGTAAAGTAGGGGGAAAACACACGAGAAATAGAAACATGAATGACATGAGACAGTAAATAAGCTACTGTTTATATACAGGGTCAGTTCCAATACCATATTTACAATGTGCAGAGATACAAGGGTTAGACTAGCGTGCTGTCCAGGGGGTCAAGCTGCCTCACGCTACAGAAACAGGAGATATGCTCCTGCTCTATGAGCCGTTCTTTCCCGAACAATGCTACTTTGTTTGCGTATGGTATGTTCTGGGCTTTACAATTATTTAACAACCACAGGAAGTTTGTTTTTCATTGTTCATATCTAAAAATACACCCCCCACCACAGTATTTGTCTTTCTACTCCACAGGTACCATCTTGTCCTGCAAGAAACCAATGAGGAGCGGCGGACTGTGGTTAACAACCTTGCCAGTGTGTTAACCACGGCTGCCAACCACCTGTCCATTGTAGAGGTCAGTCTCCATCTTGCCCCTAACCTGTTGTTCACAAAACCTCGTGCACATCTCGCCTTTATTTAAATATTTATTTTATTCCTTGATTTGACAATGACTGTCTTTCTGAGCCTGAATGTCACATTGTGATCATTTCCAGAAATTCTTAGAGGATCAACACAAGCGAGTAGACAGGGTGTACACGGACGCCTTCCGGGAGGACGAGGTGGACATTCAGAAGATGAAGGACATTATGGAGGGCTTCATCGCTAAAGTAAACAGCATGTAGTTCCGTGCTTCACTATAAAAGCTGACATGAGCTCTAACTCTTTACCTGGTTATTCCATTCAGTTCATTGGAACCATCCCAGCGGGCAAAACATGGTTTAGTGACGTTGTGACAACAGAAACTAGTTGAAATGACATCATTAACAACCAGTTTTGCCTGTTGGGATGAGTGCAGCTTTTCTTCTCTTCTAAGTGACGTCTTTACTGACCACAGTGAGCATCACATCAGTTCCAAAGGGCCACGCCATCTTCTGCAGTTTCCCTGGTCACTGCTCTAAAGCACTGGGAACTTGTGAGACCAGATGGGCAGACTATTGGGTGCTGGTAGAAAATATGTTTAAATAGGAGTTTTACTTTGTTCAAGTACCCCTGGGTTAGATAATGGGTGTACTGTTAAACCCTTTTTTGTAAACTATTTTATTGTTGTCTTGTGGTGTTTCTCATCTGTTGAGCCACTAGACGGCAGTGTAAGGCTAGATTTAGAGTACAGCAGTTTCTGGTTAGCTGAAATATATACTGTTCTTTTGTTTATTGTTGCAGTTTGTGATGCTTTAAATAAAGATATGTATCCCCAATATTTCCATGTTTGTTTGTTTTTTGCCAGTCATGCTAATTCAGATATAGACACGTTACCCACTCATAACAACAGTGTCTAGTCCATGCAATACAATGTAAACTACGGCCTAAATAGTTTCTGTTGGTTTGTACCTACATTTACTTCTTCCTTTTAGACTCACATACTGAGTCATAGACATACCCTAGGCTGCACCACATAATGAAATGGAACAGGACTATTATTTTGGGTCTCTATGACCTATACATGGGGTATATTCACTAGAAACCAAGGTTTTTATTTTTGGGGTCCAAAACTTTTTGCTACGGTGTGCACTAATGAATATAACCCGGCTCTCTGATACCTTTGCATGTGGTAATTTCTTCATTGTCTGCAGACATCTCAAGAAGACCACGCCACTAATGAGTCAATTCTGTTAAGCCCCCATTACGACGGTTAGCTATGCCTCTGAGCAGAGCACTCTTGAAAAAACATATATACAGTATATATTCCTCTAATGTGTTAGAAATGCCAAAGCCGATTTCTGGTCCCAGTCCGTCCCTGGCTGTAGTCTTCATTAAACTACAGCAACAAGGACCAACTCCACTTAACTATGGATTCTAGTGGGTTGTAGTAAATTCAGATTCCATTGTTGGTGGCACTAATATCACTCCATAACCAACTTCCTGCTTGAGAGTTACTGATGTTACAAATTTGATTAAGGACTATCCTGTGTGTACAATCCTTTACGTCTGCAGTGGTGTAATTTACTTTGGTAAAAATACGTTAAAGTACTACTTCGCTACATCTCAAAAGAAAGTAATGTACATTTTACTCCATACATTTCCCCTGACAACCAACATGTATCGTTACCTTTTGAATGCTTGGCAGGACAGGAAATTCGTCCAAATGACGCACTTATCAAGAACATCCCCGGTCATCCCTACAGCCTCTGATCTGGTTGACTCAATAAACACACATGCTTTGTTTGTAAATAATTTATGTCTGAGGTTGGAGTGTGACCTAGCTAAAAGAAACAAGAAAATGGTGCAGTCTGGATTGCTTTATGTAAGGAATTTGAAATTGTTTATACTTTTACTTTTGATTCTTAAGTATATTTTAGCAATTATGTTTACTTTTGATACTAAAGTATATTTAAAACCAATTACTTTAACTCAAGTAGTATTTTACTGAGTTTTTTACTTGAGTCATATTCTATTAAGCTATCTTCACTTTGACTCAAGGTTGACAATTGGTCAGTTTTTGCACCATTGCCACTCTGGTTAACGACGTGAAGCTCATCAAAACACCAGGGATCTCAGTGAGTCATCCCACACGGCAGGCTGTTTCAGCTGCTGTATCTGGTGCCCATTGAGAAGGATAATGACACGAGCATGACTCACTCCTGCATTCATCCTTCAGTCAACATAATGTACAGCCCAGGTCGGTGACATTGTCTGAACAACATGGGGTTGGGTTTCTAGTCTGTTACCTACTTACCTGCCTGGGATGTGGTTCAGCGGGAGTAGCTTAATTTGAGGCTGTACAGAAATGGGACCGGTTATATGGCACACGACCCGGTCCATCTGTAGACTGGTCTAAATCAGGCATTTTGCACTAAAATGATAATTGTTTGGCTAATAATGGGGTCTTCAATGCCCATTTCTGGTCCCAGTCCTCTGACTGTATAGCTATCTTTGAATGTTAATATTACAGCCTATATTGTCGTCAGTATAGGCCCGTCGTACTGAGCTTTATACTAAATATGTAGTATTAACCAAAATATGATATTTCTTGTTTATATATGTATAGATATTTATTCTAATCTCATAGTATTGGAGGTTGAATAGATGCTTTGTATAAGGTGCTGTTGGTTGGTAAACAATGCCATGTGCTGTTACAACTGTAGCCAACATACCACATCCTGTAGGAAGGAGAGATGCTCTGGGATACACCCCTTGTTGTGTTCTTCCTGTAGGAAGGAGAGATGCTCTGGGATACATCCCTTGTTGTGTTCTTCCTGTAGGAAGGAGAGATGCTCTGGGATACACCCCTTGTTGTGTTCTTCCTGTAGGAAGGAGAGATGCTCTGGGATACACCCCTTGTTGTGTTCTTCCTGTAGGAAGGAGAGATGCTCTGGGATACACCCCTTGTTGTGTTCTTCCTGTAGGAAGGAGAGATGCTCTGGGATACACCCCTTGTTGTGTTCTTCCTGTAGGAAGGAGAGATGCTCTGGGATACACCCCTTGTTGTGTTCTTCCTGTAGGAAGGAGAGATGCTCTGGGATACATCCCTTGTTGTGTTCTTCCTGTAGGAAGGAGAGATGCTCTGGGATACATCCCTTGTTGTGTTCTTCCTGTAGGAAGGAGAAATGCTCTGGGATATATAAAGATAATTCGTAAAAATCCAAATCACTTCACAGATCTTAAATGTAAAGGGTTTAAACACTGTTTCCCATGCTTGTTCAATGAACCATAAACAATTAATGAACATGCACCTGTGGTACGGTCATTAAGACACTAACAGCTTACAGATGGTAGGCCATTAAGGTCACAGTTATGAAAACTTAGGACACTAAAAAGGCCTTTCTACTGACTCTGAAAAACACCAAAAGAAAGATGCCCAGGGTCCCTGCTCATCTGCGTGAATGTGCCTTAGACATGCTGCAAGGAGGCATGGGGACTGCAGATGTGGCCAGGGCAATAAATTGCAATGTGGGGAGAGACAAGACGGACAGCTGATCGTCCTCGCAGTGGCAGACCACATGTAACAACACCTGCACAGGATCGGTACATCCGAACATCACACCTGCAGGACAGGTACAGGATGGCAACAACAACTGCCCGAGTTACACCAGGAACGCACAATCCCTCCATCAGTGCTCAGACTGTCCGCAATATGCTGAGAGAGGCTGGACTGAGGGCTTGTAGGCTTGTTGTAAGGCAGGTCCTCACCAGACATCACCGGCAACAGCGTCGCCTATGGGCACAAACCCACCGTCACTGGACCAGACAGGACTGGCAAAAAGTGCTCTTCACCGACGAGTCACGGTTTTGTCTCACTAGGGATGATGATCGGATTTGCGTTTATCGTCTAAGGAATGAGCGTTACATCGAGGCCTGTACTCTGGAGCCTGATCGATTTGGAGGTGGAGGGTCCGTCATGGTCTGGGGCAGTGTGTCGCAGCATCATCGAACTGAGCTTGTTGTCATTGCAGGCAATCTCAAAGCTGTGCATTACAGGGAAGACATCCTCCTCCCTCATGTGGTACCCTTCCTGCAGGCTCATCCTGACATGACCCTTCAGCATGACAATGCCACCAGCCATACTGCTCGTTCTGTGCATGATTTCCTGCAAGACAGGAATGTCAGTGTTCTGCCTTGGCAAGTGAAGAACCCGGATCTCAATCCCATTGAGCACGTATGAGACTTGTTGGATCGGAGGGTGAGGGCTAGGGCCATTTACCCCAGAAATGCCCAGGAACTTGCAGGTGCCTTGGTGGAAAAGTGGGGTAACATCTCACAGCAAGAACTGGCAAATCTGGTGCAGTCCATGAGAAGGAGATGCACTGCAGTACTTAATGCAGCTGGTGGCCACACCATACACTGACTGTTACTTTTGATTTTGACCCCCCCCCCCCCCCTTTGTTCAGGGACACATTATTCAAATTATGTTAGTCACATGTCTGTGGAACTTGTTCAGTTTATGTCTCAGTTGTTGAATCTTGTAATGTTCATACAAATATTTACACATGTTAAGTTTGCTGAAAATAAACGCAGTTAACAGTGAGAGGATGTTTCTTTTTTTGCTGAGTTTATGTTTTATCCAGTCGGATTAACACTCCAAACAGCCTACCCGATCGCTCAGAGGCGTTCGCATGGTCCTAAAGCACACTGTTGCCTCGTTTTATATCACATTCCACTGATAAAACTGGGGGGGACAAAAATGCAATTTCAGAACGTGGGGGGGGGCATGTCTGTCATTACTACGCCTAGAATCACACTCATGTGAATAATGTCAAGACAAGTATCTTCAATGTTGGGACTTCTAGACATTTCATTTAAAATAACTTCTTCTGAAGGTATTTGAACGCTTGGGTCAAACTGTAAACAGCACTGAGAGAACTACTTTGACAGGTGTAATGAGGAGAGATGAAGTGAGTATGAGTGGAGCCGGCCTGTGATGGATAAATTCCACCCTTCACCGTGGCTGCAGTCCAGCTCCTCTGAGAGGCTGGAGCTTCTCTGAGAGAGGGGGGGAGCTCCTCTGAGAGGGGAGCTGCTCCGAGAGGCTGGAGCTTCTCTGAGAGAGGGGGGGAGCTCCTCTGAGAGTGGAGCTGCTCTGAGAGGCTGGGCCTCCTCTGAGAGAGGGGGGGGGCTCCTCTGAGAGGCTGGAGCTACTCTGACAGGCTGGATAAAGTGTTACCGTTCCTAATCACAAGCCTTTTCTAGCTATATAGGACTGGAGCAGTCCAGACTAATGCTGTCCTCACCCTATTACTGGATGTAAGACACTTAGTTTATGTTCGTTGTGAGTGAAAAACAAATCACTTAAAAAATACCTCAGAGGCCTCCCGGGTGGCGCAGTGGTCTAGGGCACTGCATCGCAGTGCTAACTGCGCCACCAGAGTCTCTGGGTTCGCCCCCAGACTCTGTCGCAGCCGGCCGCGACCGGGAGGTCCGTGGGGCGACGCACAATTGGGCCAGCGTCGTCCGGGTTTGGCAGGGTTTGGCCGGTAGGGATTTCCTTGTCTCATCGCGCTCCAGCGACTCCTGTGGCGGGCTGGGCGCAGTGCGCGCTAACCAAGGGGGCCAGGTGCACAGTGTTTCCTCCGACACATTGGTGCGGCTGGCTTCCGGGTTGGAGGCACGCTGTGTTAAAGAAGCAGTGCGGCTTGGTTGGGTTGTGCTTCGGAGGACGCATGGCTTTCGACCTTCGTCTCTCCCGAGCCCGTACGGGAGTTGTAGCGATGAGACAAGATAGTAATTACTAGCGATTGGATACCACGAAAATTGGGGAGAAAAGGGGATAAAATTTATTTAAAAAAAAAATACATTTAAAAAAAAAAAATTACCTCAGAAGTATTCACACTATGTTGTCTGTTTGTCTGTGGTCGTAGAAGGTGTCAGGGCAGATGTTAAGTATACGGTGAGGATAACGTAGGTGTGAAAGACTTCTTCTCAGTTAAACGCTAACAAAGTTGTTTAAGGCATGCAAAAGGTCAGGGGTCAGATTGGATTCAGCGGCCCCGTTGCCCCGTTCAGTGAAATATTGGTAAAGGCTTCACTCACATTGCAGTAAATGAGTGTATTTAAAAGACTTAGACAGTGCCACGATGCCTAGTTGGCCTCTATTTGACACTGGTACAATAGCTCTTCATCCTTGTTGACCCCCTAAAAAGACACAGATCCACCTGGAAGACCTCCACTATGGTTGAGTTAGAGAGGAAAGAGGAAACACCTTCCCACTGAACCCTCATGGGGCTGTGGCCAACAGCACAGCACTCACTGCATGATGCATTAGCCTCTCTTCCCTGGGTCATTGGAGCCAAAGACATGGAACATGAATTATTAATATGCTCTGTTGCTGACCTCGACCAGGGAAGTCAATAGCACAGCTACAGTGAATGCTCTTTCATGTAGCATTTTTCTCTAGAGACACAGAGAGCAGCCAGGGATCTGTCCCTTCCTCTTAAGCACCACGAACACAGCGACACACACAGGAAGCTTGATGACGTCATCCATTTGCTATTTTGGCATGAGGTATCTGTGGTTTTCAACAGGTACTATGTCATGTTCATGACAGACATCCCAGTATGTGTTAATGTTGAATGTTATTAGGGTTAATCGTCTCCCCCGTCTGTCCCCTGACAGACAGAAGTGATGTGTTCTACAGATGGAGAGAGGAAAACACTCTGAATTCTTCTTAACCTGCCTCTGTGTGACCACAACCCTGAGCGATTGTCACTCTCTTTGCCCCCTTGTCAAAAGCTCTCGAGTAACATTTTGTCTTGCTGAAATTTGTCTTAGATTATGAACCGCTCTGGCATTTTTATATCTATTTCAGTATGTGGTGACCCGTGATTCAGGGCAGGTGGGGTGAAGACCCACCTGTTTTGAGCCCCATCTGTTCAGCTAAAAAAAAAAAAAAAATCAGTTGTTGCCTGTTTTGCATGTTATTTTGGCATTAATACGTGTCACATATCCATGTGCAAACAATGTAAAAAGCTCTGATTGGGAAAATAATGACAGACTTTGATGCCAAAGTTTGATGACAAAATTTGCCCAGAAGAAGGACTGCCGTGCCACCTTCCTGTTCAAGTAAGCACAGCACAACAAGGTGAGTCCAAAAAATGTCTTGTTTGCTGCTGCATACATGATGTAATATGCCAGGGAGATATGTATACCGTAGCTAAGAAAGTAATACTAAGTGTATGTTGTGTAGTAAGCTGTTAGTAGCCCATGTGCCTCACCCTAATAATTTGGTTCCTTTCCCCTCTCATAACTTAGCCTACTGTTCTGACTTGGTTGTAACGGGTGTCGTCGTCAGATGAAGAGGAATCGGACCAAAGCGCAGCGTGGTAAGTGTTCATGACGTTTTATTTAAACTGAACACTAAACAAAAATAACAAAGTGAATAACCGAAACCAAAACAGTCCTGTCAGGTGCAAAACAGAAAACAACTACCCACAAAACACAGGTGGGAAAAAGCTGCCTAAGTATGATTCTCAATCAGAGACAACGATAGACAGCTGCCTCTGATTGAGAACCACACCCGGCCAAACACAAAGAAATACAAAACATAGAAAATGAACATAGAATGCCCACCCAAATCACACTCTGACCAAACCGAAATAGAGACATAAAAAGCTCTCTACCGTCAGGGCGTGACATTGCTGGTGCACATGTAGCATATAGCCTGTTTTAGTGAAATGAAATCAAATATTGTAAGAGCTTTCATTGTCTGCTTATATGCCCCCTTTATTTATCATACGGTTCTGACTTGGTGTACAGGGAGATTACTGTAAGAATGGCCCATGTTCTGAATTCTGTCGCTGTACATTTCAAAAGTGCTGAACAAATAGTTATATTGAATATGTCTGTTTTAGCTTGCTCGTTGTCATAATCTCAATTATAGATTGCCTCTTATGCGCTCGTCGTCCCCTTATGTCATAGTTTGTACATATCAATTGTCAGTAGAAACCACATTTGTTTAAGCAAGTCAGCCATATCAGCTGTTTTTAAAAAAGGCAGTAAATGAGGCTGAATGAACTGTTTTGCTGTCAGACAAGGCTCCGCTGATAGCCGTTGGTAAGGATTCGAAACATGACCCACCTAACTCCGCTCCTTAACACCTGCCAGCTTAACCCAGCCGCACCAATGTGTCGGAGGAAATACCATTCAATTGGCGACATGGGGCAGCCCTCCCTATCCTGCTGGTTCAGTTCTGTGGCCTCCGTATCCTGCTGGTTCAGTTCTGTGGCCTCCCTATCATGCTGGTTCAGTTCACTGTCCTCCCTATCCTGCTGGTTCAATTCCCTGGCCTCCCTATCCAGCTGGTTCAGTTATGTGGCCTCCCTATCATGCTGGTTCAGTTCTGTGGCCTCCCTATCATGCTGGTTCAGTTCTGTGGCCTCTGTATCCTGCTGGTTCAATTCCCTGGCCTCCCTATCCTGCTGGTTCAGTTCTGTGGCCTCCCTATCATGCTGGTTCAGTTCTGTGGCCTCCCTATCCTGCTGGTTCAATTCCCTGGCCTCCCTATCCAGCTGGTTGTTATGTGGCCTCCCTATCATGCTGGTTCAGTTCTGTGGCCTCCCTATCCTGCTGGCTCAATTCCCTGGCCTCCCTATCCAGCTGGTTCAGTTCTGTGGCCTCCCTATCCTGCTGTTCCAGTTCTGTGGCCTCCCTATCATGCTGGTTCA